>NW_028277058.1:32866136-33169166 GCF_059951505.1 Python bivittatus | reverse complement strand
CGAACAATGTTCCCTTCTGCCAGGTTACACATTAGAATTCAGCAATCACTTTGGGGGGAGTTCTGAGGGCTGCATTCAAAGCTTTCAGAGGCTATGTGTGGCTAAGGCCCCAGGTCTGTACCTTGAGAGAAAGCAAAGAGGCAGCATGTCAAATGTTCAATGCTGCATGACAGTCAACCTCCCTGTTATTACTGATCGCAATGCAAAATTCGGTGCAGCAGCAGAGCGAACACAGCAGACCCTGACAGACTCTAAGTCAGGCCTAAGCAGACCATTATTTACATTCATGCAGCCTGCAGTTAATTCTGTGCCAACTTCAGGATGTCGATAGAGTCCTAGGCTTCACAGCCCTACATACTTATCCAGGACCTGAAATGGCATTAGGTATACATATCTTCATGCACAACCACCCTACTGGTGTTATAGAGGTGTCTGTGCCCAGACTCATAAATATTATAAGCAGTTTAATCTTAAACAGATATTCCTATTCCCCAGCCCTTTAATTCTAAGGTTTAACCTCTAAATGTTAATCTCCATTTTCAAATTAGATAGTTCTTACTGTTTATTAGTTACCACCACTAGATTTAGGGCTAATTTCAGCTACTTTATGGCTCGGGTTTTTATGTTCTTAGTTGGTTTTTGCTGTTTTTTACTTGTTCTGTTTTGTATAGTTTTACATTGTTCACGTTTAGTGCTTATGCTTTTAGTGCACTCTGCACTGGTCTTGCCCAATTGCAGTTTTAGTTTAGTCTTAGTTTTATACATATTCTGGACTTGGATCACAACAATAAAGACAGTTTGACAGTCAACCTCAATGGTCTACACAATGAAAGGGAAAACATGCCTTTGAACAGTTGCAACCATTTAAAAAAACTATATCATCATGCTCATTTCTTGAATCTTTATCCAGCTGAAGATTCATGCATGTGATACAGACTCAGTGATTCACAAACTTCACTGTAGAGAAAAGATAGTGTCCCACCTGTAAATATCAATGAACTCTAACAAATTGACTGATCTGTGTTTCTCCCACTCTGGTTCTTCTTGCTGCAGCAATGGGGGGAAATTATCATGATTTCTGGCCTGAGCAAAGATATCCCGTAAGGCAACCGCATAGACCCGACCTAAACAGAAAGGAAATGCAAAGTCTAACATTCTGTTGTGTTTTGATAAAGCGGGTCTGAAATCACTCAGGAGCTAGAAAACTAAAGGCATTCAGGTTGCAGTAGGGACATCCCATCCACAATGAGGACCGTTACAAGTACACAGCCAAAAATTCTAGCTGTTGTATAATAACCAGATTTCTGTTCAGTGGATCTTGGAGTCTTTACAATGGATCAGTGTATCTTTCCCTTAGAAACCTTTCTATCTAGTCGTCATGCTTCCCCAGAAAAGACATGGCAAGGCCTGGACTCCCTTAGTGAACACATGAGCTGCTTTTGCACTACAGGTCAAGGCATGGTTCAAGACACATTTCTAGCACATATAAAATACTCCTATAAGACCTTTTGCAGTGGTAATAATGTAACATATTGTCCAAATTATTATTACTGTTGGTCGGAGTCAGCCAGATGTTTAGACCGGATTTGGCATTTTTATCCACCTATCGAGTCTTTCCCAAGGACCTGGGATAGTTGTTGTTGTTGTTAATTTTAACCCATTTGTTTATGTGAAGGGAATTAGTACCTTTCTAAGGGATAGATACTGTGCTGGTTATGCAGTATATATTAAATAAAAGGGGTTGGTTACTTGTAAAAAGGTACTGGATATGGTCAGCTTTTACAAAAAGTCATGCCCATAGTGATTTCATTTTTCACCACCAAGCCAACTAGATATCCTTTAGGAATGTAAATCGCTACGTTTCATATCATGTTGGCAGTTTATAAATTAAACGAATATCCTGAAGGTGAAACCCATGAAACTCTCATCATCAGGACCAAGGTGATGCTGCCAGGGTTATTTCTTATTTAGAAATAAGAATAAGAAAGCAATTAGACATTTTACCAAAGCCAAACAGGATGTAGACTGCTCCGTGGCTCGTGATATAAGTTTGTGGACCAATCAGTTTTCCACTTCTGCTGATACTGTACTTCACAGGTCCTCCCACGGGGTTTCCAGTTTTACCCGATACCAGGATAAAGCTTAACTCTGGCTATATGAAAAAAAAGTTATAGGGAATGTGAAGATGGAAGTCCAATCTCATTCTATCCAGCAAAATTGAATGAAAAATGTTTTTGTTTTTCTAGCTGCATCCTGCTAAATGTTATCAAGATCCTTATTTAATCAACCTATCTGAGGGTCAGATGGTATGGGGAGTGTTGAGCATAGCTTATTACAGCAGTTTCCCTATTAACAAAAGTACTTTTTACATTTTTCTGCTTCAGAAAAGGAGGCTGGCGCATTGTGGAAGTCATTCATTAGGCATTTATTCTAGCCTTGCCTAATCTGGTGCTCTCTAAATATCTTGGATACCCAGTTGGGAAAGACTGGAATAAACTATAAGAAAATAGTGTGTTCAGATCTCCCTCCTTCCTGCCACAGGTTTGGGAAAGGAACCCTACCTGTGTTTTTCCAATGGTCAAGACCACCAAATCGCTGACCCGATCTCCATCCACATCAGGTATAATAACAGCTGGAGCAGCCAAGATTCCATTAGGAAACTGGGATGAATCAAAGGTCCAAACTGGCTTCCCTAAAGGATGATATACAATAAAATCTGTATCAGCAATACAGCAGCTTACAAACTGGTTAGAGTTTACAGAAGGCTTACAGAGCTTGACCGGTGGTGGGGTGGAAGGAGAAAGCAGTTGAGCAGATTTCAACCAAAAGTTGGTCACATCTATCGAATACTCAACCTAGCACCTTCCAGGTGTGTTAGGATTGCAACTCCAATAATTTATTTTCTAAAAAATGTTGGAAATGCATTAATCAGGTCAGATCCATGGTTCCCAAATCGTGCACTGCAGTGCCCCAGGGCTGCCGCAGCAAACCCACAGGAATGCCACGGTTTATTTTACTACTTAATAAACAGAACTCTTAGTGCTGCTGGGCACAGTTTGGGAACCGCTAGGGATACCTTGAACTGAAAAAGTTTGGAAACCTCTATCTTGGATCGTTTGTTCATATTTGGGGACAAAGTTGCAAAGCACAACAGTTCTGAAAGATGATTTATTACAAAATGAAACAATTTTTAAAGATTCTCTTACCAGCCAGACATTTTTCTGTTAAACATTACCAAACCTTATATTCCCACAAAATATACTGAGTTGGCTGTATGCCTGACAACAGCTGCCAAGACATTCTGTGCCTTTTATTGGAAGTGATATATAACTCCCTCTATAGAAAAATGGCAAGCTAAGTTGTGGGAGTATGCATAAATGTCAAAAATAACCTCATAACTGAAAAATAAACCTGATGTAGAATTTAACTTGTTGGAAACAATTTATGGATTACAATTCTGCATATGAATATGTATCACAACCAGAGTTTAGGTTTTTTTTAACATAAGATTTTATTATATTAGGGTGTTTGTTGGTTTTGATTCATGAAATAAGGATATAATTTTTAGATTAGGCAGAAACTTTTGTTAGCTTTTCATTCTGACATATGATTCATATTATACTGGCTATACTGTCAGATTGTATGTGGGTATGGATAGCCTGATCCACCATCAGTTCTTGTTGTTTATTTCTTTTTTATGTTTTTCATAATTACTGTATTTTATTTTCATAGTGTTAGTTTTATTGTATACTACTCAGAGTATATTTGGAGTCGGTTGATGCCCAAATTAATTAAATTAAATTGTTCTGAAGTCTTAAATTGATATATGTTAGTTTAATATACACCATTAATCTAATGACATTTCAATTTTTTATTAATTTTATATTGCTTATAAATCTCTTTTCTTTTTTTCCTTTTTTGTTTTTCTTACCTTCTTTTTCCTGCTTTTCTACTTGATTGTTTATTTTAGTAAAGATTTATAAAACACAAACTGAGAAAAAAGAAAGAGAAAACTATAGGGGAAAGAAAACCTCCCAGAATTCCCAGTCCTCATTGATTTGACCATGCTTTCTGGGAATTTGGGAATGTGCAGTCTTCATACATCTACAGCGCTAGGTTGTAGCAAGCTGCAATATTGAAATAATGCCCACAGCACTATAAAATACCTGGTTTTCATAATAATGCATAGCTTCAGCCTACTGGCAAATTCTTGCTCCACCCTTCTTGCTCAACTATCCAATCACTACTACCACGTCTTCCTCCTTATCTTGATAGGAAACAAGATAAAATCCTCCCATCCCAAGTTCCTGACTGCATAGTGAGAAGTATCAGAGAGTTGTTCATTAAGGTATCTTAGATACAGGCTTTCCTATGTAAAGGGAACTGAACATCTTTTCACAGCACTGTAATCTCTTTTTCTACCTTTTTTTTTTTTTGAGGGGGAGGGTGGGGAAGTTGGCGGGAGGGAGAGTAAAACATGGTGTCAGAACCCACAGCAATCAAGATATATATCAACTAGAGGACTGTTTTATTAGTATAGTAAATACCATTTGTATACTTTGATTTTAGGGAATGTTTTCTTAGCTTGCTTTGATTCTGCCATTCTCAGCGGTGAGGGGGGGAAGTGAAAGAAGACAGAGCCGGAGGAAGATTGAAGGCCAGGAAGAAGACGTGTTATCAGGGTTAGGAATGCACAAAAGTGGCACCTAGAATGAGGGGGGGACTATGGGGGTAAAAGTAGAGGGAAAATTACGCGGGCTTTAGTTTTAGCACTGCTTTGCTTAGAGCTACATGTATCCTCCAAAAAATGAAATCTTTTCTGAATCTACTTTGGATTTCAAGAGATTTGTCTGTATTGGGGTTTGAACAAGATGTGACACATGGTTTGACCTGCAAAACATTTGTCACTTTACAAATTTCTCAATAATGTGCCTGATTCCAAAACTGTGTCTTACATGAAGTTATCAAGCCTTGAAGATTACATTATTTATTTTGAAAGCAATCCATAAGGTTAACCCTGAAGAATAAAGGTTGACAATTCAGTGGCACAGCACACCTTTGACACCACTCATCTGAAAGATCAGGTGATGGAAACAAAAGAAGCTATCCAACAGGGAATCAGATCATTGCCCATTAACCCAGTACTGGTATCACTTATTAGCAACAAATCCCTAGGGTTTAGGGAGGAAAAAACCAAAGACTGAACTGCCACCTTCTAATTCCCAGTTATATCATTCCTCAGCAGAGTTTCTTAACCTCAGCAATTTGAAGACGGGTGGATTTCAACTCCCAGAATTCCCCAGCCAGTATCTGGGACTTTGGGGAGTTGAAGTCCACCCATCTTCAAGTCGCTGAGGTTGAGAAACACTGCTCTACAGTATCACTTGCCCTTCAGATCCTGAAGAACTGCTATCATTCCGAGTAAACAATACTAAATGATATAGACAATAGTTTGATCTAACAAAAGGCCAACTTCCTATGCACTTCACACTGAATAAATGACCAAAGGCTTTCCAAGGGAAAAATTCTGTCTGTCTGCCAGTTCAGATTAGCAAAGACTTCTGCAAGGCAAGAAAAGATACACTGCGCTGAACTGGTTGCCATCTTGACCATAGTAGTTATCCATCAGAAGTGCAAGACCTTATCATAATAAGTCTTACACTTAACTTTCCCCTAGGAAGAAACCAAAACCATGTCTTAAGGAAGGGCTTTTTTGCTATTATCTAAACTAAATATCCCATCAGTTAAAAATTCCACCCTAATACAGGCATTCTAAACCAAAGAAACCACTGAAATGATCTCAGCATATGAGGCATATCCAAAATACTAGGCATGATTACCAAGAAGTAAATCTGGATTCAGTGGTGCTTATTACTAATGGCTTAGGTTCAACTTGTAAACTATTACATTTTAATAAGACCTCACCTGAACTGAAATACAATTTTTAGATTTGATCCCGAATGCAAACTATCTTACAATGAGGTGTTACCACTTAAACTGCTAGTAGGAATACCATCAAAGAAAAAGAAAAAACATTATTGCCTTTTTTATTCATCATCTGTAAATCTTGGTCATCTCCTTATTCACACCTGAGAAAGGAAGTTCTGTCAGCTGCTCTGATATTCCAATAAGTTGCTCTGAAAAAAATCTTAGAACTCTGATCTTCTGCATTCCCCTTCGACTTACTACAGCTTACAAGTATTTCACCAGCATAATGCATGCCTTATTTAATCACGGTATGCTTTAGTGAAACATGTGTAGATCAGCTTTGACTCAGCATTATTTCCCATGGCTTCTTCACAGTAATCTAAAATGTGACATTCTCCTGGTTAAACTGTCATAATGACTCTTTGTGGAAATAATCCATGGTCACAAACCATCAGCAATAGGTAGAATTAAGAAGTACTTCCAGACTAGGCACTCATTCCTTCAGCAGAAATGTGATGCCACCCGCTATGATTCCCTTAATTCTACAACAATTCCATCTTATCAAAATTCCATTTACTAGCTTTCAATCAGCAGTTGCATCTAAGCAGCAACCACACACACACATAGCTTCACCTCGTAGCTCTGTTGACCAATTTAACCCCTCTCAAAGAGACCATTTTGAAAAAATGAAATTTTAATAGCATGATTGAGAGATTGCTGAACTCTCATACATCAAATGTTTCTGCCCATCTCAAAAGTCTAAACAAACACAATGAGTTTTTAAGTACCTTATCAATTAATAATTGTAATCCGATTCACATGTAACCTGTATTTGCATAAACAACTTGTCTTCCCCTCCCTTCCCCCTAACCCTGTAAAATTCTACATCAATTTAACCACTCTATGCATTTGTTGAAGTGAACTGCAGCTCACAAAAACTTATTCCTTCTAATAACATGTTAAGTCAGAAAAGGTGGTACCAAACTCCTCCTCATTTTCAACAGTGTGCGTTATTAGCTGCACCAGTTCAACTTACCTGATGAGGCACTCAGAAGACTGAGGAATGTAGAGGTCCCAGTAACAAGGCAGACAGGCTCTGCTGAGAATACAGAGTCTAAATTCTTACATTGCACACTCAGAATCTCTTCTTTAACATGACTGGACCACAAGATGCTGCCATTCATACCTGAAAGTGCCATTATAGTTACCCATGGCGTGGAGACACCTGACAACAAACATAAAAGAAGTAAATTGATCTTTCTGTAATGAAAAGGGGAAAACTGTTGTGGAGGTTTCTGCTGCTTTCAAATTTTTCCAAGAATACATTGCAACACATCCCAGTAAACTAATTAATTCAACTGATTAATTCAATCCTAATGTCCATTTAACAGCCTAATCCTAAACTATTTCCTCAGAAATCAGTCCTGCAATGGGATTCACCTCCTGGATATATCCACAAAGGATCACAGCTTCAGGCTGCTATCCTAAGCACACTGATTCTGTTATAAGTACACGCAAGATGGAACTGAGCATTTCCAAGTTTTTCCAGTATGCAGCAGTTTGTAAACTTCACTTTGTTTTCAGAGCTTGCTGTTGTTGTTGTTTAGTCGTTAAGTCGTGTCCGACTCTTTGTGACCCCATGAACCATATCGTGCCAGGCCTTCCTGTCCTTCACTGCCTCCCTGAGTTTGCTCAGTTTCATGCTCATTGCTTCAGTGATGCTATCTAATCATCTCATCCTCTGCCGTCCTCTTCTCCTTTTGCCTTCAATCTTTCCCAGCATCAGGGTCTTCTCCAAAGAGATCTCTCTTCACATTAAGTGACCAAAGTATCTGAGCTTGAGCTTCATTATCAACAGAGCTCACCTCCACTGTGTTAATTATGGGACAATTGAAAAAAAGAACTTCTTTATTCTTAGGTTAGCATCCAAGGCCCAAGAAATAATCCTCCTTGAAAACCCTCTAACACATCAGTCAGAACAAGATTTATTTCAGTTTTCTCTCCTTTGTTACTTGACCATGTTCTCTTTATTGAAGAGTATATGTTAGGAGTGTTTAAACATGCATCATATTGAAGAATCATATAAACGAAATAGAGCTTCAATATTTCTTACTCAAGATCTAAAAGGTAGCACAGATTGTTTTCCATGCATATGCTTTTCCCTACCCCAATTACCTGGCCAAAGCCCTATCCAACGAAGGGTCTTGTTTTTTAAAAACTCACAATAGTTGGGTTCACATATCAGATTAAATGATAATGATGCATGTGTCTGATTTACTATGCCATCTGAATATAATACTATGGATTGCAAATCATGTTTTGAGGCATAGTACAAAGGTGTACAACTTGAGGCCAAAAGTCTTGGGTGTAATCCTCAGAAATCTTCAAACTTGTTACCAAATTGGAATTTGTAATGTGTCCAAAGAGAAAAGTTACAAAGAGGAAATACATTAGCATACTTGTATCAATTACAATTAATTTTATCTAAATGTAAATAAAATGAAATCAATTTAGGTTTGTTTTTTCTTGTACTACCCATTGCTTTCAGCCCCTTCAAGCTCAATGGCCCAAAATGGCTCTTGATGGAGAAAACCTGTGTGCCTATATTATAGTACAATATGTGAACCCAACCAATTGTAGTTGATTCAACATATGGTGGTAAAGCAAGCCATTTCTTAGCACAAGATAAAATCAGCCGTTTTCTGCATCAACCTTCCCCCACTTAATGCCTCTAACTTCTAGCCTCTATATTCAGACAACTGTAATTTAAATGCAATGATACCACACATTTCAGTTCCTTCTCTTTCGATGCATTGTGTTACTTTGTAGTTGCTCTCCCTTCTGTTCGGTACTTCACTTGTCCCAAGAATGCATGGAGAAAGAGATGGGCCAAATGTTCGGGACCTGCTCCCAAGTCACCATTCTGCTATTCTCCCATGTGCACCCCCAACACATTGGGAATAAGATCTGAAGTGAAAATATTCAGCTAAACATATATACAACCCTCTGTTCAAAGACTTGCATCTAGATGTTATGCAAAAACCTGGGGAATGAGACTAGTGGCCCCGTTGTAATGAACCTGCATTCATTACTCTTTCACCCTCCACCCATCTCTCCCTCTTTAAGTGAAGCAAAGGCCTGAAATGACAACCCTTTTCCCCTCTTCTATTCTAAAATTCTTGAATGTCCATACTTTACAAGCTACACAAAAGTGACCCTTGAATTATAAAGTACCATATCAAGCTAACATAAGGCAAGTACAAGAATGGAGCTGTTTCCTTTAGTAAAATGGCTTAGCCTGTTATTCACCACTCCATTCTCCCCCAGTCCAAATTAAAAAGATGTTGCCTGTATCGGCCAGCCTCATTCCTCAAACATTTACCAAACCAACTGGAATAAAACCCTGACAGTGCTGTCTTCCATTTTCAAGTTCCCAGGGTTTGCTATCAATTCCTCTATCGGTTAAGACACCGTCTTTCATAGCACTACAGAAACAACACAATGTAGCACTAGCAGCCTACACTTTGGAAGTACACCATGTGATGCAGACCATTTGGGGAAAACATTTGTAAATCGTAAGTGAGACAACAGCAAAAATGTACCCAAATAATAATTTGTAGGGTAGGGAACTTACACAATTTTAAACAGCCTACCACCTTTTTTTTCTGAACTATAAAGCTGCAAAGGTTATAGCAGTTCCTCAAAGTGTTAGCCTCTTGTCACATTTGGGTAATCCTTTTCTGCACTATCTCCCGCAAAGCCCCAGGGAGTCTCCTGTGCTAATCTGTCAGAGGTGCACAAGCTTTTAGGGGTTGAGAGCCGCCTACGGATTGTGTGAAATGTTTCAGGTGGGGAGGTACCAATCTTTCTAATACCCAATCTAACTTTTCATATGTTTATTCTACCACTACCATCTCCAGTTATCCTACCCTCTTTCATGCAGTATGTGCCAAAAAGTTCAGGAGGACCTGGCAGCCATACTAAAACTTGGGGGCCACATGCAGCTCTTTGTATGTGAATTTCACAGGAACAAAAGAGACAATTTGGACTGCACCCTGGACAATGACCATACAGGTATAAGGCTAATGTGTATGTGCTTGCTTTCCTTTTCCCTTTTAAAGCAAGTGATTGTGCAGTAAGACATCGAAGACTCTAAATACTTTGTTTAAAAGCTGTCCTCCAGATATGGAGAAATTGTGTCCATGTACCTTGCAGGCAAGGGAGTTACAGAAAAGGTTGGGTTTGCAGGTTGCTAGCATGCTACAATTGAGTTGTGCTCTCAATTCTGAAATTAGCTATTAGGATCTGCATACTTACCCAGTACGCTAGCATTTTTCAAAGCTGTGAAGGAGAGCAAGACATCAGGGAGACCATCATTATTTACATCAAAAAGTTCTGGTGGAAACAGCACTCCATCTGAAGAATAAAGTGGAATAAGTTACTTTTCTAGAATGCATTTCCCATCCATCCTAAGCATATTCAGGATGGCTATTGATACAGCTATCATAAAAAACTTGTGGTAGATGTGATCCCACTACTTTCTGTAGCTTAGCCATTCAGACATACTTATGGACCATTTTAATCAATTCACTTGAGCTAACCTCTCACACAGCTACGTTCCTGAGAGGGCTATAACACATTTTGGCCCCCATCCTGAAACTCAGTGTCACTACTACCATGAATTGCTACAAATATAAGGGAGAGTTCAGGTAACCTAATAAATCCAAGTACAGTATGTACCTTGCATAAGTTCTACAACATTTCAATATGAGGAAAAGAGAAAGTGGGGAAAAAATGATGTTAGGACTAGCTCAAACTTAAAACTGGAATCTAAGCAATAGCAGTCAAAGATCAGTTACTGAAGTAAAACTATTTTGAGGATTGCTTCCTATCATGCTGTGGTTACAAGATACTACAAATACCTGCTCTTTACTCTAGAACATAACAGCTCCTTGCAGATAAGTGTACTATAGTAAATATCAAAGTAGTTATACCATTTCCATATAATTCTGAAGTGGGCAACAAACAGATCCAAAGATATAAAAAATAGCATTTAAAAATGGCATCTCCAGCTACAGAAATAGGTAGTGAAACAAGTTAAGCAAATTAAGAAATAAAGATAGATAATTATTTTGTTTCCTGGAATGGCAGACTTGCTTAAATTTAAGCCCCCAGTTTTATTTCTCTGTCCAAAGGTCAAATTCAGTTAACATTCCCACGTATGACTCAAAGATACACACATTCACATTAATTATCTAGCCATTAAAAGACACTGATGTTCAGTTGGATAGAACATTTGGTCCAACATATATGTAACTGCTATACTCAAAATCAAAGAAAATAAATCTTTGAATAGTGTAATTACCACAGAATTAAACAAAGAGGTATGTTTATGTAACTGGTTTAAAAATAAGGTTTAACGTGTTTTGTTTGTGGAATTTGGGACTATAATACAATTGCTTAATTGGGTACAACCTAAGATAGCTTTTATTAAATTGAAATAAAATTTTCAATATGGTACAAATAAAATATAACTAGATATATTTTATATCAGGGAGTTATGGTTTTGGGGAGGTGTTGTGGGTTTTATATCTTTTTGTGTATATATGTGTATGTGTGCGTTTAGAAGACTAATGTTTGGGTTTTGATCCGATCTCTTTTTATACAGTTTTGTGTACAATTATTTTTGGGGGGTTAGCCAACCCCTCACAACACAGATTGAGATTATTCACTTCCCTTCTGGCATTTTTTTTAATTACAAAAAACCCTCATAAAAGTGATTTAACAAAAACGTGAAAAAAGTACAACAAAGAGGAAAAAATGTTAATATATCATAATAAATAATTTCAATTCTATATTTACTTATCTAATACAAATATTATTCAAGTATATGTGTGTGTGTGTGCGTGTGTGTGCCCCCTCCCTCATGGCTTTCAGGAAAGAGATCAAATCCTGGCTCTGCCAGAAGGCCTGGGGGCCAGAGGGGGGCCCGCACCTGTGGAGATGGCTGGTGGGGTGAGGGGTTGTCCCCCCCCAGCATCTTACAGGTTTTTAGGGCCAAATTATAGGAGGTTTTTAGGCCATTTTTATATGTTTTTTAACTATTTATAGATTATGTCTATGTCTGGAGAGTCCTATGTTTTTTCTTTTTTATTATTGTGAGCCGCCCAGAGTCACCCATTGGGGGAGATGGGCAGCATACAAATTTGAAAATAAATAAATAAAATTTTTTTATATATATATATATATATATATATTTGTAATAGATTTTTATGACTATCATTTTTCTAACCTACTGTATTTTGTATAAATGAGTCCCATATTTCATTATACTTGTGCATACAAAGTCTACATCTATAGGTAGTCCACTCATAAGTGGCAAGCGCAATCAGGTCTTCAATCCATTGAATAAATGGAGCCATACATTTATCTTTCCAGTGCTGCAGTATCAGTGTTTTGGCCATAGTAAGGGCCCAGAGAATCCATTTACATTGTCCAAATGTCAAATTCCATGTATTAGGTATATAGTTCAAAAGAATACTATCCTCTGAAAATTTTAGCTTTTGTTGCACAATCATATTCATATAGTCTACTACTTTCTCCCCAAATTTGGTAAGTATAGGACACTGTAAAAACATATGCTTTAAAGAGGCATTGTCCTTATTACATCTCCAACAAAATGCTATTTTTGACAATCCTTTTCTATACAGATGTAATAGAGTCCACTTCCCTTCTGGCATTCATTTTTGGTAGAACCCACCTTTGCAAGTTTTAATGTCTACGAGCCTTAAAGTTTGGGAAAGCCTTAAATTAACTTGATCTCCTGCCTTTCCTCCGAGTACTTTGTGCATTATCCCTATACTTATTGTTATCCTTTCAGCAACCTTGTGAGATAGATTACTGTACATTGCTTTGATTAGCCATACTCATCCATGAGTTCCATGGAGTGGCAATTTTAACCTGAACCTTCTTAGATGTATTGTGACAGTCTAACCATTACATCATATTGGCTATCTGATAGAACATTAGTGGGAAAAACTGCAGGAAGTTCCACTTCATCTACTGATCCAAAATTTTGCTTTTCCATCTTCTACTCACTCTTGATTGATATTTCAACCTATAGGCATCTTCTGTTATGGATGATGGACAAATATTAACTTAAAGCTATTTATAATTTCAACCAAAACTCTCAATATCTTTCCTGCTGGAGTATACATTTCATAATCTAAGGTAGATGTTGTATTTCCAGATGTTTCTTACCTGCCACTTGACCTAGGTTGTGAATCCAAGTATTATGCAAGTCTCTTGGTGGACAAGGAATGAGAAAAGCACACACCAGCACAAGGATCATGGAGATAACCACAGTGAATAAAAAGATGGCTGTGCGCAAATAAGGCATCAAAGAACTGGCTGTCTTCTGCTCCAAACTATTGGTCATTTCATTTGGGTACTCTTCTGTCATACCCTCCGAGAGATGCTGCTTGGCTATCCCAGCTTCCACATCTGAGTCCACATCCTGCACTTCCCCTAGGGGACTTTTCCCATTTTTAACTCCACCATTCTTCTGCAAATTGAGGACCAGGTCATCTTCGCTCTCATCACTGTCAGCCTGAGTGAGAGGGTCATATTCCCCAAGGTCTGGACTCTTCTTACCTGAGAAGATAGATGGAAAGTGAGAATTAACCATGGTTGATAGGCATGGGTAATTAAAGAACCTGTGGCATTTTCAGGCCCTCTAAAAATGGTCTAAAAGAAAGGGAGGTAATTCATTAGATAAGACAACGATGTCAGGCCTAGCCCAAAGAACTCCTGGAGACCATGCAGGTTCAACCAGCAACGTTTATTTGCCAGCACCTGTTTACAGAAATCTTTTCAGACTGACCAGTAGTTCCCAGGCACAACTCTCTACTATCTTCTGGAATGTTTAGGGATGCACCAGCTTTCTCCGCTTATCTCCAGAGCGTTGCTCTGGAGACGAGAGCACCGTTTTCACCCCCCTTCCTCCATTCCAGTTCATCACAAACGGGCATGCTTGCAGCACAGACATGACACTGTTAGACAGAAGAAAAAGCCTGTCTATATTTCAAAATTTCAATATAGGCAGAGTTTTTCTAAGAAACAGGGGTATGGGATTTACCTAATTTCTTTTAACGCCTTCATTTCTATAATGAGAAACAATTTTCTATGAAGCTACTGTGTTGTTCCTTCATGGTTAACCTGTGCATGCCAAAGTTCTGTCCTCTTAACCATCTTTTTGGTCAAGAAGTTAAAAAAATTCTCTCACCTGCTTTCAAAGCACAATAATTAAAAATTGCCTAATTTTCTTATGTAATTGCCTATTTCATCTTTTTTCATTAACTAATCAGTTTAATATTTGTTTATGTAACGAAATAGCATCTCAAACAACTTTCTTTGATCACTGTATTTCAATTTGCCACTGTACTTGGTTGATTATGAAGAATCACACTAGAATAAGCTTTTTTCCCCATGTCCAATGAAGACGCCACGATAATTTCAACCCATTTGATTTTATAGGCTGAGGCCTAGAACTATAAATTTATCAAAGCAATATTTTTCAGAGTTTTCCTAAAGAAATACCAGTGTTCAAAATACAAAAAGGATTAACAAATCATTTTGACTCCATAGCTCAAATAGAGAGAAATGTTAAATGACTATTATCAGTGCAACCCAATGCATATTACCTGGAAGTAAGCATTTATTACAGTGTGATTTACTTCTCAATAAATATGCTTGAGATCACACTTTATCGTTCCATGAACAACATCTAACAGTTTACTACAGCAAGCAGCATTATACCTTCTGTTACTGTAATACTTTTTTAAAAAAAAAACACAGTAACACACTCACACAATCATAATGTCAATTTCACCAAACAACTGAATTGTCATTTTCTCTTGCCTGCTTTGGATAGGCAGTGTAAAACTGACAAACCCACACAAAAATAATTTCTAAAGCCTGGATCCAAAAAATAGCACCTATGTTTGCCAAAGTGCTCAGTGGCACTCAGTGGCCCACCAGACTCCATGCTTCATCTAAAGTTGTGTTTCCAATGGAGGCGAATATGTGTAGCTTGGGGTTGAACTGTGGAGTCCTTGGGGTTCTCTGAGCTTGGTTTTTTTCCTCCAAACATTTCATTACCCGGCTAGGTAACATCTTCAGAGCTGGAATGGGCTGGGGTTTGCTCTCTGTTTATATACTCTTGCATGCCTTGCTCCTCACCAGCAATTATCACCAAGATAAGCAGAGGTTACCACAGGGCACACAAGCAAGCAGCAAACAATACCCTAATCAAGGAACTACCAGAGGAACAAAACAAAACCCCCACCAACACTGGCAGGGCATGCAAGAGTATATAAACAAAGAGCAAACCCCAGCCCATTCCAGCACTGAAGATGTTACCTAGCCGGGTAATGAAACGTTTGCAGGAAAAGCTCAGAGAACCCCAAGGACTCCACAGTTGTGTTTAAATACCCTTTTAACTAAAACAAAATTAAGTGAGAAGTTAGTCTATTGCAAAACAAAGGTCCCTCTTAAGGCATCATCTTTACTACCAAGAAAGATTAACATTACCTGAAGACAGAGATATTGCAGCAGGAACAGCCTCACTACTTTGTTTTCTGATACCTGAATATTGTGTAACTTACTTCTGTGGCAGCCATGGGACTGTCACATTTCCACTGCCCCGAAAATGTTATGGACCCCTACTATTTGTTTGTTTGCTTGTTTTTAATTTTATGCCATTTATCTACTACCTAAATCCCCATGAATCTTTTACTGTTTACAGAGATTAAAATAGCAGTAAGAATTTTAAAAATACATTTTAAAATGTCAGTAACAAAAATCTAACAAATAATATCAAATTCTAAGAAAAATATACTATGCAAACTTAACTGGAGCTAAATACTTTCAGTTCCTGGGAAAAAGAGGAAACTATGGGACAATCACTGCATGATTGTATTAATTAACTTCCATAAGAAAAAAAGCTAATATCTAGGGAGACAAGGCTGCATTTGATAGAAAGGAGAAAAAAATGCTGGAAAAAAAGGAAACGTGGCTTCTTTCCTAATGAACAAGGTTTCCTACTGAGTGGCTAAGCAGCTGAGAGAATTCCCAATCAGGAGCGCAGTACCTCCATCCTCCAGGGTTCTCCCTTTCCCGGACTTTGCAGATTCATGCCAGAACAAACAAGAGAAAGGAAAAGGAGAATTTGGAGCCAACCAGCTTATTAATCCAGTTCCAGCGAAACAGGTGACAGGCCTTTCTCCTCTTCAACTTACACTGCTTTTTTTTTTTTTTTTTTTTGCATTCAAGTCAGCCTTGACTCCCAGCAACTGCTTGGACAGGTCACTGCAGTTTTCTTGGCAAGATTTTGGAAGTGGTTGCCACTGTCTGCTTTTTCCTAGGGCTGAGAAAGAGAGACTGGCCCAGAGTCACCCAGCCAGCTTTGTGTCTAAGGCAGGACTAGAACTCAGTCTGTTTCTAGCCTGGTGCTTTTAACTACTACACCAAACTGGCTCTCTTTACATTGCTACAGGATACTTGGTTTTCTTTCCCTAGTTACAAACAACAAGTTAGAAGAATATTCCAAATGTTTAGCTAACAGCAAGATGTTAACACGCAAAAGAAAAAGTTAGCTTCTTAGATGTATGTTCTCATTTTTGTCTGGAATTTCTCTGGCTCTCACTCCCCAAATCAATTTATGTGCCTTAATGCACCTGTTCAATCTGCACTGAACTGGAATCTTTCAATTAATTTTCCAGAATTTCCCAGTTTCCTAAGAAGGAGAGCACAGCTCACTGTTCAATTCACTCTAAATTTATTTATTTATTTATTTTATTGGATTTCTCCACCTCCCATAGAAAATATTTTTCTAGGCGTCTTTCTGCAAGGCTACAAGCTTTAGACCTATTAAAATGCAAAAAAGACAAGCAAATTAAGTTGTGTGACTGGCCCAACAGAAAATCCTGGGCAACATATGCCAAGCTGTAGAAAGAAATGTTTTATTCATTGACCTTGGCGCACAGCTTGATATACAACCTGACTCAACCATGAAAAGTTTAAAATAAGACTTTCTTAATTACAGGTATATCTCCTGAAGTTTAAAGAGATGACAAAAGCTCACAGTTAAATCAACCACAATCCGCCCAGCACTTTCGCTAACAACTGGACAGATTCCAAATAGACAGCTGTTACCACTTCCAATAAACAAGGATTGTACAATTATTCTATCTACTCTGCTTTTTTCCCCTTTTCTGCTAAGTAGTAGTAGAAAAACAAAGTATTCACAAACAAAAAAACACTATTTAAACCCCTTGAAATTCCATTTAAATTGAATTAAAATTGAAGGTGATTTATGACATAATATCATAGTCAGAAAGTATCCAGCTCTCATTATCACTGTCTATTGTGTTCTCAAATAATTTCTCAACTTCCAAAACAAGTTATTCATAGTGAAATATCAATATTTACAAAAATGCTGGATAGCAACACTGATCCAAATTGTTCTTGGGAACGCAGATTGCACAAACAGGCAGACCTATTTCCCATCTCTTTTGCAGCAGCAAGACAAGACAGTACCTATTCACTCCTCTATCTCAAAGCTTCGCCCCATCACTTTCCCTGGGACCAGCCCTGCCTCGGTTTCTTCTGCCATCAAGGTCGGCAACGCTTAAGCCTTCCTCCCGGCAAAAGAAGTGGGTCATCTCTGCACCGTCACTGTACTATGCATCCACAAACGCTTAACAAAGATAGACAAGGCTTATCTCACTCGCCTCTCCACCCGACCCCCTATTATGATCCTTATTCATTCAATCCACCCATCTCTCTTTTTCATGGTCAGAGATAAGAGGCACCTGCTGGGACCCGGATATACGAGCGGAGGAGGTTGGTCGGTCTCTTCCCCAGATGGGACCCGGATGCTCTGCCGGACTAAGAAATCTGGGTCTAAAACGCCCCAGCCCTGCATAGTCCAGATGTGTCATCCTTATCCACCCCCCACCCCCCGCATTTCCTACCCGCGTTTGACGCGCTGCAAGTCAAGACCCCTACCTGGCAGCTTCAGCGCCCGTGACAGCACCGTAGCCATGCTGGCGATAGAAGACGCGCATGCGCTCAGCTCTTCTGCCTCCTGGGAAGTGTAGTTTTGCGGACAGCCGGAGTTAAGGTGTTAATGATCTTTAGTGTGTTTGCACGAAAATTACGCAGATGGGAACACAGCCGACAGTCTGCGTTTGTAATTTGCTTTGCAACTGTATATATTTTACAGCTGAGAGCGCCTTAAGGGGTCAGCGTAAGATATTTTGTTGTTCTACGTAGCTGGATCGTATGATATGATTCAAGTGATCCGCTTCAGCTTACCCTAAAATGCTGGGTACCAATTCTTTGCAGCATCCTTTCCAGCTCGGGCACTAAAGAGATGTGGCCAAACTTTGCTAATATTGGAAGTGGGACTCTGAAAGATAATTAATATTCAGTTGGTGCATAGTTTTGCACCAGGACTCCCACTCCCTACCCCCACCCCCCCACCCCAGTAACTCTAATAAATCAGAGTTTTCAGTCAAAGGATTTCAGTTTGCAGGTTCCCTTCCTTCGGAAAAGACAGTTGGCAGGCATTGAAAGAGACAAGAGTTGGCAACAAGTGTTTTGCTATTTCGCGGTCTGATTATTTTATCCTGCTTCCCTGCAGAGAGAGCCAGGCCAAACAGAACACCTCTCCCTGTAATATATTGGGACTACAGTTCCCATTTGGGGAGCTATGGGAGTTGTATTTTAATTCATGGGGGGGCAGAAGGCTAGAAAGTGGGGGACAATAGGGCCCTTAGGATGGCATCTTTAGAGGAAACACCTTTCAAGTGTATTGGTCCCTAGCCAGCAGCCGGATAGGAGAAAGAAAATGAGCTTTGCAATCAGGATTCTCCGTTGGCATTTCCGCTCAGAAGTTACACTCAGGTTCAGGATGTTTTTCTGTGACTGGAATTTGTTGCTTCGTCCTTTCCCTTGAGGAATTGTGGTGCACCTCTTCTTGGCACCAACATTTTTGACTCTGCAAATAGCATCATCAATATTTGTAGTCCCAGCTATATAAACATTAATGCCTCAATATTCAACATAATTTTGATTTGCAGCCAAGGTAGACTTTGGCTCCCGTTAGCAACCTCTACAGCCTGCAGAACAAAGCTGACCCTGATCTGAAACGATCTGTGGGAATATGCGTGATGCCATCTTTTTGACCTGGATCACAAATAGCTTTTCAAAGGGAGTAATGACACTGTAATGCCCATTTAAAAACAAACAAACTACAGAGCAGGCAAGTTAGTGAATGCACGTTGTGTTAAATGTGACCTGTATTAACAGCTTAGCTGTCCTTGCCAAGGGGCAAGTTCTTGTTCAGGTTTCTTTTGCTCTCTGGAGAAATAGTATAACAATGATCTGACCTGCTCAAAAAAACCTTTCTTTTTCACAATGGTGCCAGGATGGAATAGTGACAATAGTTTGTTGTTAAAGCATGTTGCAGGAGCTGTGTAGACACTGGAGTGGGTTCAGAGAATCTCTGGATGCTGTTTGCCCCACTGGCAGACATGGAGGGAGGCTCCAGCAGCTGCTGTAGGGAACAACATTGAGGGCCTCCAGGATGGCTGGGCAGAAAGATTTTCAGCTTCTTTTCAATGGCTTAGGCTGATACTACATTCCAGCCCCTGGGCTCCTTCCCGTGCCCTGTTGTATATGACTGCAGCTTCCAGCTGCTGCTACCACATCCCAGGTCAGCCGGTAATAAGGCCTCCCTCATCAGTGACTTAATCTTGGATGAGAGGGCCTTGAATGCATTACCAAGACATGGATGGGTACGGGAAGGGGGGCAGGGAATGCCCCTGTCAGAAATATGCTCACCTGATTTTTGTGTGTGGGATCAGCCACAATCCCAGGGTAGAGGCAGGGGTGTGTCTATTGTCATCCTGCCTCTTGTGGCTTTCAGGGGTGCTGCTCTGCAGATAAACAGATATGAAACCCTGTCTGTGAAATTGGGTTCTAGAGATCAGGTAGGGCTGCCGCTGCTGCCACTGCTACTGCTATACTATTTTTGCTGCTTAGCATCTTCCCTGATGGAGCTGCTCAACTCTATGGCTGGGTTGGTGAGGGAGTTACTTAGATTTATGGTACTGAGAGATTTCAACCTGCCTTCTCTCTGTATGGAGTCTGAAGGGATCAGGTCTGCATGATCACTATGGCAACTGTGAACCTGACTCAAATCATTGAGGGCCCAATGCACAGTGAAGGTCACACATTTGATCTGATTTTTGTCTCAGGCAGTGGTGACATGATCTGGAGCTGAGTCTTATTTTAACCTTGATCAAATAAACCAAGTTTATACTTCTTCCTTTTACTTCTAACACTCTTAATCTTTAGTTCATTCAAATATTGTCATAGAACTTGATTTCTCTTCAATTCTTCTTTATCCCATCACACAGACTTCTTTAATGGTTTAACAAGCCTCATTTCTAGAACCAATAAGAAAACATTTTCCAGGTCATTCTCTTGGTTTGTCATTTGTATTTCCCCTTTAATTTTTAAAACGTTAGCCAGTTTCTTTTGTATATCCAATAAAGTGTCCTTTTCCAAACTATTCTCTTGGCCTGTCATTTGCAGTTCCACTTTCAGTATTTCCTCTGTCTTGTTAGACTAAATTGGTCCAAATCTGTCATTCCCTCATTAACATCTTTTGGACATAATCTATCCAGAATCAGACATCATTACTGACACTGTTGATATTGTAGCTACTAATCTCTGGCTCTGTTTATCAAAGATCTCCTTTAATATTTCCAATGTTATGATACTGTATCATTTTGTACGTCCAAGTACTAACCGACAACAAAAGCAGGCTTGTATTTTTTTTCTTCTACTTAGAATCTGTAGTCCCCTCTGATGTCCAGTTTCTAAAATCATAAAGTCACTTATCTTTGTTATGAGCCAAGGTAGCCAAAATAATTCTGATTCCCATGAAAAGCTATTTATTCTTTATAGTTAACTCTAAAATCTTATGGTAAAAGTCAATATTCCAAATTTAGCTGGATCCTTAATCCATTTGTAACTTTCCTAGATCAAAATCTTATTTAGCTTTTTGCTGTTTATTTCAAATTATTTAAGTACTTAAGCTTGTAATTAATTTTTCTTTAAGTTGAAGCTAAACTCACCTGGTAACTTTTCAAATGTGTCATTCCAAGAGTCTCTAATAACTTTAAGATGGTTAATAGGCAATTTCTGAAAGTGATTGGAAAGTGAGGCTTGCAAACTTAATGTCTTTTAAAAGGCTCTGCTGTGGTTGCAGGAAAGATGGCTAATCCCTTCGTCTCCTGGCACCCAAACCCACGGAAGACAGCAATCTGTAGTCTCTTCATAAAGAGCAGCCGTCTGGAGCACATGTGGGTGATCTCCCATCCTGTCCTTATCTGGAGAGTGTCTGAAGAACCAGTCTACTCACTGGTTCTTCAGTCTTTGCCACAGTCGTTGGCTCTGCTTTCGCAGAGATGTTTTCAGTTTGCTATGCCTCCCCTGGAAGTCCAGAAGCAGACTTCAGGGTCCTTGTGAAGAATATTCAAGGCATCTGACAGATAAAGTTGCTCAGATCCACTCTTACCTGGACTCCAACTGTGCATGTCTGGTGAAATTGACTGGAGCATGGGACGAGGTTGAGCCTGCTGGTCCCAAGGAAATGGACAGAATACTTGGGATCCTTAGTTTGACCACCTGTGTTTCTGATCCATGTCACTCCTGCTTTGTTCACTTTCCATCTGGATTATTGCAATGCACATGGGGCTACCCCTTCAAAACCATTCCGAAGCTGCAGATTGCAGCAGTGTGGGTAGTTACAAAGGTGTCTCTGTATATCCATGTAATAATACCTCTACTTCGTAAGCTACACTGGCTGCCAGTGGGCTTCCAAATGGAATTCAAGATGATAGGTTATCACCTATAAAGCTTTTCATGACACAGAGCCAGTTATTTGCAGGACTGTCAATCTCTGATTATTTTTGCCTGTCCCATGAGATATGATAGGATGGGCATACTCTGGATCCCTTCTATCAAACAATATCATCTGATGGGACCCAGGAAGCATGCCTTCTCTGTCATAACACCTGCTGTATGGAACTTCCTATCCCCTACGATTCAGATGGCCCTGACCCTGCTGACCTTTCATAAGGGGGTGAAAACCTGTTCTTCCCCGCAGGTTAGGGAGAACATCTAAGCTGTTGGGTGAACCCCTCTTTGATGATGTGATAGTATATTTATGAATCATTCATGCATGGTATATTGTTCTAATTGTTTTGCTATTATTATGGTTATTTGTTTTCTAATGAACTGTTAGATATCCAGAGTTGCATATCAAGTAGTCAATCATATAAACTGAAGTAGTAAAATAAATAAAGCATACTATGTAAACTGCCCTTGTTAAAGTATACAGAATATTATGAAACCTATTTCTAAGTAAAGGCTGTTGGGATGATGTTTACTTTTATTACAAATTGTTCCTAGATCTTCCTTATACAGAAAAATTTGTATCATAATTCATTTGTTGATTATTAAGATATCACAAGACTTGCTATCTCTGCATTTTTAAAGTCACATAGGAATTATTTGTAATAATATTTTTTCAAATGTTGATTCCAAATTAGACTGTTTTGCTCTTTGATAATTTCCTGGAGTTCTTATTTTGTTCCAGCAAAGCTGACATGAACCAGTTTTCTCTGGCTTCAGTGCCTCAGTATAGGGATAGGCCCCAAACAACAGAATCTAGAGTATGTGAATATTGTATATTATTCTCCACACATTATACTGAATGAATGAAGCATAGAAAAATCTGACATCAAAGGATTTTTCCACCTTTTTATTTACAAAAGATGGAGCAATTCTTTCCCAATTTTCCCTGAGTACAAAACTCTCTTCAAAAGAACCTTCAAAAGTCTATCCAATCTTGAGAAATAAACGACTTCTGCAGTCTGAGATTTTTGCCAGCTGGCTAATGATTTGGGGATTATGTCCCAAGACCAGATCCTTGTGTTAATTTGTGTAAAGCTATGGGTTTGTAGCACATTGCCCAAGATATATTAGATAACATCAAAATGATGGCATTACTATTGCAGGATCTCCCAAATTTAATCATATTTGTTCATTGAAAACATACTGGATAATGACAAGCTATTTAAATACTGCTGCTAATTATTCTTTTCCATATTTTCAGTCATGCGTCTGGCCAATGCTATTTCAAAATTCATACTTCCTTAACAACAAATGCTTCACATGGGTAAATCTTAGAAGTATAGGAATTGCTGTTCAGTGTGAAACCTTCTGCCATCACAGCTTTATTAAGTGTTCCTTATCTCACTTGTTCAGGTTTTAGATGTTTCCAGGAATTTCATTTTGCTGAATGGCGATGAAGAAAACTGCACAGTGTTTGCCCTTCTCAGACGAAAACAATGGCAAGAAACCCATTTGATATAGATTATTGTTTGAACTTCTTTTAAAACAATTTGTTTTTCTTGGTTTTTGTTTTGGCAGCAAGAATTGCTGTTTCCCATTAAGCAGGGAATGCATCTTGACAATCATGGGTTTGGAAGCTGCTTTTAATGCTGTTCTGATCTTATACGTTACTTTTTTAATACTAATTCCTCAGGCTACTTGTGGCTCTTGGAGACTGCTTCAGAAGCCCACCACAGGAGATGTCCCTGGAACCTCATCCATCAGCTCAGTTGTGAAAGTGGAAAGATTGATCGCTCTGGGAACAGTCTCTAGAGTGATAATGCGTGCTTCCCAACAGCCAAATGTGTCTACCAAATGGCAGTGTGAACCTAGCCGTCTGAAGCAAGATTGCTGGGAAAACCAGGAAAGTCATGTGGTTTCCTCTTTCTTTTCAGCAATTCTGATTAAGGTCATTTGGTTCCCACTCTGCCAAATGGCAGCAGAAACCAGAAATATAAAGCAGATTGTTAGAATGAAAGGGAAAGTCCTGGGTCTTCTCTGTTCTTCCAGCATTTCTGTTTAGGACACAGGGATCTTGCATCTGGGTATGTGTGTTGAGGAGGGAATGGTGATGTGCGTCAAGGGGCTAGAAGTCCAGACAAAGAGATAACATTTGAAAGTGGCTCAGGTAGATGCTTCCCTAATTCACTGAACTATAAGGAGGAGGAGCAGGTACAGCACAATCCGACTTGCAAGATTCTCTTATTTTAGCCAATCTCAATGAAAGTAGTTTTAGCTTTCCTGTGGAGTTCATTTCGTGGTCTGGTCTACCTAGTGAGGCTGACATTGAGCTGTTATTAAGCAATCAGTACAACTATCCAGCAGATCTTGACTCAGGGGTAAACAGTGAGTTGGCCAAGTTTATGGATGATACAAAATGATTCAAGGTATAAACTCCCAAAATTATTGTGAAGAACCCCAGAAGTATCTCTGAAAATAGGATGAGTGGTCAACAGCATCATTTGCAGGTGTCCAGCTCTTTTCCTTTCCTCCCTCCTATACTGCTGCCTGAAGCTCCTTTCTTATTATGAATATTTTTCATGCAGGTTTTTCAGATGATGCAGATTTTGGGGGGGATGATGTTTTGGGGGAAGAGGAAGCAGCTACCTTAGCTCATAATCAGGCATTTGACTGTACTGTCAATTTAATACTTGGAGCCCAGATCTCAGTCAAAAGGCAATATTCCACTTCTACTCAAAAATTAGCCACTTTAAAATAATTTCTGTATCACAGTCTGAAGAAAGGATTCATTCACCTTTCTTTCCCTCTTGCATCTCCACACTTATTTTTTATAAAAAGAAAGATTATTTTTCTTTGAGACCTGTCCATGATTATAGGCTTCTAAACTCTGTGACTATTAGGGCCCATTACCCACTACCCATTGCTTCTTATTTCAGATCTGCTGGATCACCTCAGAAAGAATGCATTTTCATTAAATTGGAGGAACTTACAATTTCATTTGGATGAAAGAGGGACATGAATACTTAACAGCTTTGAGAGCTGATATGGCAAATTTGGATGTACAGTAATGCCGTGTAGTGTATTTACCTGCCCTGCCATGTTCAGATTAATGAATGAGATATTCTCTGATATTTTGGACAATTATGTAGTAATTTATCTGGGTGACATTCAGATTTTTTTTGGATCACCCTTCTCTATGTTTGATTGATGTAAGGAATGGGATACAGCACCTACATGAAAACAAACAGTATGCCAAGTTGGAAAAATGTGCTTTTTATCTTTCTCAGACTATTTATCTCTATAAACAATGTGCAGATGGATCCTATAAAGGTTTGTTCCATACTTACATGCAGGCACCTATGTTAAAGATCTCCAAAACGTTCTGGCCGTTGCCAGTTCTTATAGAAGCATCATCCCTGATTTGGCAGTACACACGTTTTAACTAAGGATGTCAATTTAAATGTCCACGCCAGAGCAAAACACCTTTCAGGACTTGAGTCTCTTTTCATCCAAGCCACTATTTAGACATCCAGATCCCCATTTGTTGTGCAAACTGATACCATGAACTCTGCTTTGGAAGCTATTCTCCTCCAGGCTTCAGTGGAAAGGGAGAAGGCCCTCTTACCTCACCTTACTTTCTCCCAGCTGATGGGAATTATTGTATCTTCATCAAAGAGTTGCTGATAATTAAAGCAGCATCCCAACAATGAGATGAGGGGATTTCAATAGAAGAGAATATGTGTAGCTCAGGGTTGAACTGTGGAGTCCCTGGAGTTCTCTGAGCTTGGCTGTTTTCTTGCAAACGTTTCATTACCCAGCTAGGTAACATCTTCAGTGCTAGAATGGAATGAGGTTTGCTCTCAGTTTATATACAGTGGCATGCCCTGCCAGTGTTGGTGGGGGTGTGGGTTTCATTTTGTTTTATTTTTTCCCTCTGGTAGTTCCTTGATAAGGGTATTGTTTACTGCTGATTGTATGTCTGGTGATAATCTTGGGGTTAATCTCTGCTTATCTAGGTGATGATTGCTGGTGAGGAGATGTTCTGGTCTTTTGTTTTCCTTTTTATTGTCTCTTTTGAATAGTGTGTAGATGTTGTTTATCTCTATGTGCCTGTTGATGGCTGCCTTGTCTGAATACCAAGCTTCCAGGAATTCCCTCGCATTTTTGGATTTAGCTTGGTCTAAGATGCTGACAGTTTCCCAGTTAAAACTATGGTTAAGTCTGTCCATGTGTTGTGAGATTAAGGAGTTTTCATCATGTCTTCTGACTGCTGGTTGGTGTTCATGGATGTGCTCTGCAAGCCTTCTGCCTGTCTGTCCTACATAGTGGTTGTTACAGTCCTTACACTGTATGTTGTAGATTACTCCTGTTTTTTCTTCTTGGGCTACTGGGTCTTTTGGGTTGCTTAAGATGTTTTGGAGGGCTTTGGTTTGTGTGCTACAGAGATGCCATGTGGTTGTAATAGTCTGTTGGTAGTTTCTGAGATGTTTCTGATCTATGGCAATGTTATCCTTTTCCTAGCTTGTGTTGGTTGTGTTGTAGTAGGTTGAGTGACCATTTATGGTCACTTATATGGTCCTCTTCCTCTCAGGGAAAATATATTGTAATGTTGCCATAATACTAAAATAGGAGGACATCAGGGAATGTTCAGGTTGCATCTTTTGTTCCGAGGGTTCTGGTGGCCAAGGGTGAGAGCAGATGTCCCTCATATTCAGCACCTTCTCCTCCCCTGTCAAGTTTCTTAGACAGGGAAGAGGAATACAAGGTGGAGTGGGTTTTTTTTATTATTCTAGATGTAAGAAGGGGAGGCATTAATATTTAATTCACTGGAATGTCTATCCCTGGGAAGTACTACATGCATCACAACTGGTCTAGCAATGCCATCTGAATCATCCATGCAAGCACCATCTCCATGAATTGTCTTCAGATTTGCTGGACAATGAACACCAGCATGAAGACTCCTTGCTTCCTGCCACCTCAGTCTCTCTAGTTGGTGTTGCTTGGCAATAGGGGGTGGGCATTCCAACAACTTAAATCTTCCATCTCAGACTTGTCTATTGCCCATGATGAGCTGCCAGACCTCTCTTGTGGAAGGTAGTGTGAAGGTAGGTTTGACTCAGAGAAGGAGAGGAGTGCCAAGCCATTACAGAAAATAGACTTGAGTCCTAGGAAAGTAAAGCATGAATAGAAATTCTAAACAACTCCACTTTGATTGGGTTTGGTATATGTTGAAGCAGAGAACAGCTCTGACAGTTTTTCAAGATTCTGTTGCAATACTTATTGTTGTAAGTATTGTTACTTCTGTTGCAATACTTTAACAACATTAAAGTACATTTCAGGACTCCTAATGACTTCTGTTTTCTAACCTTGCCTACCTTAAAGGACTGATAAATAAAGGACTGATATATAGGACTTATTCTATGGAACCTCTTAATTGCCAGTTCACTTTTGAAAGATGAACAAGAATACAGAGGCTCAGCCACTAAAACCCCTTCTTGTCATACCATATATTTCTTTGGAAGTTCTTTCACTGCAGTTTCATTGAATTCCATAGTACTTAATCCTAAGTAAACATGTTTAGGATTGTGCTGTTATGAAACCATTGAGTAAGTCTGGTTTTGTTTAATTTGACAGTCCAGGAACTCTGAGAGTAAGGGAATGCATGACCAAAAAAAGAAGCAAAAAACAGAAACACCCTTACTTTCCTTATTTACTTTGACAAAAAAAAAAGGTTTGGCCTAATGTGTCCTGAATGAAGTAATCAACGAAGAATTAATTTGGCAAACAGCAGGATCATCCTGGGGAACGGATTCATGGCTGGCTAGAAATTCTGTCTTCCACAAAGGAAAACAACAGAGTAGTAGAAACTACTGTGGAAAGCAAGTGGGGTTATATCATTATTGTGGTTGCCAAATGATTGTGGGGATATAACGGGAAATAGAAAGATGAATCAGAAGGTAGTGCTGGACAGGAGAAGCGAGTTTGAAAAGTGCCTGTTAGTGATATTTGCAGTTCTCTACTATTCCCCTGTACTGGGGGAGAGATGTTCAGCTTGAATGGATGAGGTGGGAGGCTGAGAAAGGAGAAGTTGGAAGAAGCTCTAAACACAGTTTGGAGAAACGTGTGGAATAAGGAGTACAGTTGTACGTAATAGGATACGTCACTTACCAGCTGAGGATAGAAGGGTGTCTGTGAGAGAGGAGAAGAGCAAACAGAGACTTCTTGAGAGCATTGTCCTGTGAAGTCCAGGTAACTTTTACTCACATGCTTTCCTTAGCCAGGAAATAATGTATATGTCCAATATGCAATGGGTATTATGTGACATGTAATCATTCTATGAGTTCTCTGAATGGGTCTAGTTGTGCAAATGTGAAAGTATATGTGCTTCTTTACAAATGTGACAGTAGCTCCAGTGCTTGGAGAGAGGGAGAGAGAGAATCTCTGCGTAGTTGTTGTATACGTAAGCATTTAGATTCTGGACATATATAAACTGCTTATCTAGGTTATAAAATAACTATACATCTGTTGGGACATGTCTGTAGGACAACAATCATAAAGTTTAACTCATTGCAGCCATTTATTTATTTCTTCCAAAGCAACTTATTGTTTATCAACATATACTCAATAATACATAAGTTGTAGAAGCCTGAATCTTATTGCTTCTTACGTTTACCAGAATTTATTTTATTTATTTAACTTTAATTTATTTAAATTTCCTCTCTTTTTCTTCATTTCATGTAAGGAAGTCCATTTCCCAAATCTAAAAATAAAAGCATTTATAATGAAAGGCAACTATCAATTAACATTCACTCCTAGGAAACTGTGCATAGGATTGCAGCCTAAGAAGCAATAAATATAGCAGGAAAACTAAAAGGCACCATTGTATTTTGTACTCACTGCAACTAAATTAAGTACATAAATTAATATGCAATCAGATGATGAGATACATCTATAATTATATTGTATCAAATACTATCAGTGAAACATTCTTTATGACTGAAATATATAAAGAGTTGTCTCAGTTTTGTTTGAAAGCCCAAAAACTACCATTTCTATCTGCAAACTGAGTACATGCAGCACAAGCTTAAACACATCCACAGACACCCACACACATTTATTTATTTATTTAGTTTATTATATCGCCAACTACTAAGAATGCTTGTGAATATGATAATGGTGTGCAACTGAGGCCAATTATTGCACTAGGGCCCAGGAGACCTGGGTTCAAATCTATCCTCAGCTATAGAACCATCTGTTACATTAATAAATGAAGTATTATGGCAACCCCTACCCCACCCAAGGCCACACTCAAATTTTTCTGAGAACCCTTGTGGCGTGGGAATTCAGTTTGTCCACCTTTGTGCTATGGCTATCAAATACCATATTCATTAAAAGCTGTAATGTACATATTTATAGAATCACCATGCAACATATCTGCAATATAGCAGAAGTCAAATTTGTAAGGATTGGTTCTTGTTCATGCTGAATTTTGTGCAGTTGTTCTAAATGGGAATATTTAATAAATATGCTGTAAGGAGTTTTAATGGTACAGGCGTTGTAAGAATGACTGATGCTTTCGCAGCAAAAGCAATTGTGGATGCTATTTTCAAACACTCATCTCCAAATTCTTGTAGAAAGATTATGGCCTTCCCAAAAAGAAAATGGGTAGTTTGGTGTTAAACATTCATAAAGGGAGTCCCTGGGTTAAGAATGCCCAGGTTACAGATGACCCATAGTTAGGAATGGAGCCTACTATAGCAAAATTCAAGTTAAATGCACAATGATTCAAGTTAAATACACAATGGTTCCAGTTAATTACACAATACTACTTATACAGTATTATACAATAATACTGTTACGGCTTACATACAAATTCGACTTAAGGACAGACCTTGGGAACGGAACGTGTTCTTAAACTGGGGACTACCTGTAGTTTGAATATCAACAATATCAGAATATACTGTACTTTGCTGAGTAAGTCAGAATCTGGTTAAAGATATGTAGCTCTTTTCCATGACACTATCACATTTTCCTGAGAATTTTTTTCCCTTCAATAAATACAATCAATGGCAATAAAAGCAGAGCTCACTTCACACATTTATATTAAATACAGGATGTTCTCATCAAGCTAGAGAAGGTAGTGGCCTCTCAGAGACAAAGTCATATTCGGCAATGGGACCTAATAACCTTGACTATCTGCAGCTGCAGAATCGTGCAGGAGGCTGACGCTGAGGGAGGGGCCCAGTGTATCTTCTTGATGCAGGATTTTAGTCAAATGCACACAGCATCATCTCCTTGTCAGATGTGTTTATCCTCCATACAGAAAATTAATACTTATTGCAAATGTAGTGTCTTGGGGAGCAAATGTTGAAAGCCAACAAGGAAAGGTGATTGGAGAAGAATGTGAAAAACTGACTGCACGTGACAGAGCCTAAAATTCAGGTTATCTGCAAGCATAATTCAAATACATGTTGGAAGATGAAGGCATATCAGGAATTGCTTTTTTATCACATGGGGTAAAGCAATAAACTAGTAGCTTGTGAGCAGAGAGATTAGAAAAACAGAGATAAGGGAAGCATAACTGCAGACTCCTTTAGGGAGTATTTTAGAGACCCCAGATCCATGCTAAAAGAGAGAGGCAACTGATGTCAATTATTTCTGACTGATTATTTCTGGCTGTATTATGAGGACAGAATAAGCATCCATGTATATCTAATAAAAGTGTTTATCCCATCTTTCCATCAGATAGATCTCAACAACTAACATTTAATTAAAACTAATGCACAGCTTTCCCCCTATTATTTCTCCTTCAATTTGATGAAGGAGAATTTGCATTTATAATTTATTTGAAGGAGACAAGAATGCTAATGCATGGTTGGACGTGTGGGAGTGCAGCACTCATCCAGTTATAATAAAGAGAGAGAGAGAGAGAGAGAGACTGAGACTCTTTTATTCTTCAGTCATCTTTCCATTGGTCTGTTACCTCCCTGGGTTCCCACATTTCCATTAAGTCCCAAAGCAAGATATCAAGGCTTGCTCAGAATGGGATATATGTGCAGCCAGGGAGCCTTCAGAGTGATGGTAAGATGCCTAAGAGAAGTCAGCACCAACAGTAGCACCTTCCTCTACTGCAGATAATACACTAAGCTCAAGAAGCTACCTAAAAATAAGGTAGAAGAGAAGCCTCCTTCACAGAGACAGAGAAAACCTATTTAAAATGACATGTTTAAAAGAAGAATGTAACAAAAAAATAATACATAGCAGGCAAACAAGCAAGATATCCATTTCACAGAATTAACCAACATTACTGCTGCCTGAAATGATTCTTTGAGAAACAAGCAGCTCATCCTAGAATGTATCTATTGCAGTTGAGTAATTCTTGTCATAGGTCCATTCATATTTCAATCAGACTGCAGGACTTTATCTGTTTTTGCTGATTGTGAATATCATGCTGGTTAAGGGACCTTCCAGAGCATTTGTACTTCTGGAGCAAGAAATTGCTAATTCAGTTGCTCATTGCAAAGGAGAAAATGCCCTCATTAAGGTGAGGGGAAGGCCTCTGGAAATGATGGTGCCCAGACTTCTGGGTGAGGCATGGTGAACTAAGCTTGTGAAAAAGTAGAGGCAACAACCACGGCAAAGACTGAAGAACTGGCAAGTAGACCAATTCTTCAGAATCTCTCTGGACAAGGAGAGGATAGGAGATTATCCAGATGTGCTCTTGATGGCTGCTCCTCAGGAGGAGACCACAGGACAGTGGTCTTCCATGGGTTTGAGCACCGGGAGACAAAGCGATCAGCCATCATACTCACAACCATGGCGGAGCCTTTTAAAGGACACTGGGTTCACTAACCTTATTTTCTAATCACTTTTGGAAATTGTCTATTTAACTATCTTATCTCTAAAGCTATCAGAGCCCTTCAAAATGACAAGTCTGAAAAGCCACCTGGTGAGTTTACCTTCCTTCTTGAACAAAAGAAAAATAAACCATAAGTTTAAGAATTTAAAGAATTGGAAATAAAGGGCAAAAAGCTAAATAAGACTTTGATCCAAGAAAGTTACAAACAAATTAAGGGTCCAGACAAATTTGGAATATTGAGACTTTAATAAATTTAATAAAATAAACAGCTTTTTGTGGGAACCAAATATTTTGTCTATCTGAAAGTCATAACAGAAATTTGAGACTTTGTGATTTCACAAATTGGACTCTAGAGGGGACTAAAGACTCCAGAAAGAAAAGGAAAAAGAAAATGAACCTTGCCTTTGGTTTTTGATTAGTAGGGAGATTTACAAAGTGACACAAAACGTTATAACATTTGAAATCCTCCAGGAGATTTTCAAAGAATGGGGCCAGAAATTAGTAACTACAATGTCAGCAATGATGTCTGCTTCTATGGATACTATGTCTAAAAGATGTTGATGAAGTGACAGAGGGGAAACAAATTTGGCCTGATGCAGAAATATTAGAACCAGAAACATTGGATAATAATAAAGAAGTGTGGATTATAAGACAGAGAAGGCAGCTAAAGTGGAAACACAAATGACAAGCCAAGAGAATGACCCAGATAAGGACTTTCTACTGGATATGTAAAAAAAGTTGGTTAAAGCTTTGAAAATCAAAGTGGAAATACAAATGATAAACCAACACAATGACCTGGATAATGAGTTTAATTAATTAATTAAAGACCACAACATTTGCACTCCCTTTGTCACCTTTGCTTTTTCTATTTCTGTTTTTATCTTGCTAGCTGGAAACAGAACATAATTTTAGGTCAGTGAAGAAGATAAACAACTCTATTACTGTCAATAGTTTAGATAAATATGAATTGGTTTGGTTCCAGGATAGTTTTTAAAAAGGTTGTAAAGGTATATCTGAAAAGCTTGTACAAATCAGGGACAACAGCTATTTTAGGATATTTGAAACATTGAAAATTAGCTCCATGCCATTCTTTGTATATTCTTTATATATTCAAGGTAAACACAGAGCATGTGTTTATGCTGTGTGATAGCAAGATCCATGGTAACTTGGAGAGAGTTAACCTTAGTTGACACCCTGCCACAGAAGACGAGGGAACCAATAGTTCCTGATGGGTCTCTTATGCCATCTCTAGATCTTCCACCATTATCCTGCCCACTGCAAGAGCCTAGGATCTGAGAAGAGAGCCCCTTGGCAGCCTGAAGGGCATCCTCTCACTCAGGCCCCATTCAAATACAGTGGTACCTCGAGTTACGAACGCCTCTGCTTATGAATTTTTCATGTTACGACCAGCTCCGGCCCCAAAAATTTACCTCGTGTTGCGAACCACCTCGAGTTACGAACCGGATCCGCGGCCATTTTCCCTCCTGTGACACGTGGTCCGCGGCCATTTTCCGCCCGACACGTGGTCCGCGGCCATTTTCCGCCCCTGACACGTGGTCCGCGGCCATTTTTCCGCCCCTGACTCTCCCTCCAAGCAATAGCCACCTCCCTGTCCTCCACGCCAGAACAGATTAACGGTAATTACATTGAGCCTTATGGGAAAATTTGCCTTGTGTTGTGACCAATTCGAGTTGCAACCAGAGTCACGGAACGGATTAAATTCGTAACTCGAGGTACCACTAAGCTGTGAAGTTCAGTTTACATGGGAATACCAACTACCATCTTTCCTTCCTGGCTCTCTAATTAATGTTTTCAATTTTTTGTATCATCAGGACTTGAAAAAAATGTCATACTGAAGGTAGAGAAATTTGTAACTACAATAAATCTAGTAGCTTTATTTGAAAGGGAATGGCAAGTCAAGTTTGTTTTAAAATTTCTTAGCCCTTCCATTTCAGATGCTGATGGTAAGTTCAGTAAGGAAGTTCCTTATATCACTATTTTTTGCCAACACAGCTTGGAATTTTGCTGGACAGCTCCATTTCAGTGGATTTACATGCTCTAACTGCTGGTCTCCTATGCCTCTCTTTGTGATGTCATAAATGGAGTCACACTCAACTATCTGAAGAAGACTAGATGGGAGAAAATAAGATATTCTGAGCAATAATAAATTTATTGTACCAACACCTGCTGTCTGAAAGACAAACACATTTTTTTAAAAAGTCTCCAATCTTAAATTATGAACAATAAAGAAGGAAAATAGTATATTAATCTAAACACAATTACCTAATCAGGTATGACAGTATATTAGAATCAGTAGATATTGAAAGTGTGTTGTTACAAAGAAATTGGGGAGAGAGATTGGTTTTACAAGATGCTGAAAATACAACATGTGGAATTTTTGTTTCAATTTTCACAATTTACATTTTATAGAACCTACAGTCAAGAAGATTGGATTTTTTCATATACAAGGGAGTTTATTTCTGCCTTTTATATCCTCTGTGAACAAAGATCCAAGATACTTAATCTCATAGGACTGAGTCAGTAAGGGATGGGAGCTGTTAGATTGCCTCTACTTTCATATATTTGACCTAGAAAATTTCAGGCTTTTGATAAAGCAGATTTGGGTCTGTCTCTACGGGGAGAAAATAACCAGGCATTTTCATTACCAATTTAATATAAATAGGGATAGCTGTTTATTTAGAAAGGAGAATTTTCAATTATTAATAATTTTCAGAGGAAGTCACTAAGGATATTACTAGTGAAATATAGTACAACAGTTACATTAAGAAAAAACTTCAGCAGCTTGTAGAGAACCAGTGAGCCTGTCTATATTTCATGTGCTAGAGATGCTCACAAATTTAATAAGAAAGTAACATGGAAGGAGAGGACAACATCTTTATACAAATGTAAATTTACAAATCAGTAAATATACAATCCTTTGCATATTTACTCAGAAGAATGAGCTCACACTATGTTCAGTGGGGCTTACTCTCTAGTAATTGTGATTTAGGATTGTTCTGTGTATTTTGTTGCTCTTTTGAACAAGCTGTTCCTTCTGTTTCTTTTCTCTACAATTAATGTATTAAGTTGAGTCTTTTCAGATTTTTCAAATATTGTATAAGAGGTGTGTAGAAGCCCAGGACCAGGTATAATCACCCAAAGTTAAAACCTAATATATGTTTTTGTGCTGATTCCACTTGCTTCTTTTGTGAATGCAATCCACAAAACACCATGCAAACGCAGAACAGCCCTTTTCTTTTTGAACCCAGTGCCCCTTAATTACTTCTTTCCTTTTTACTTATTGTGCTGTATTACTTATTGTAAATTTGAGGCATGAGTATATTCTAAAGGCTGGGGAGAAGAGGATGCAAGTGTTGATGGCAAAATGTCACAATAACAGAGAGGTATAACATCAATAATTTAAAAAATGTCAAACTTCCACCATGCACTTGTGGGATGGGGAAGCATGAAATAAATTATAATGTTCCATTAAGCATTAAATCATCTTAAACCACAACTGCACTTTCCAACCCCCTTCTCAGCTTCTACTGATTTTTGATACATAACTTACAATTCAACCTAGTGGGTTTAGGGGTGCATAAAATGGAGATATTAGGTTAAGGGAATCAACTGATATTTTTTTACTTTTAATATTCCCAAATTTGGTTTGACCACATCCATTTTCCCCTTCCTCACCTACATGAGGCCTCTGACACATTCCACAAGACCCTTAACCCAAAACAGGCTGTCCATTCTTCTGTATTTAAATAAAAGGTTTCATCTTTTAAAAGATGTGCTTAATTATGATATTACTGATGGTTACCTGATAGCTAGAAATGAATATCAGAGAACAGCGTGCTTTAAATTTGGAGATGTGCTCACTGTTATTCATATTGAGTCAATTCCCAATAATTCCTAAGAGTATACAGAAGAGAGCCGATGATGATTTCTAGGTAATAAGGTAATGAAAATCATTGGAAGGATAATCTAAAACTTACCATAAGCAACTGACACATGAATTCTACATGAAATACCTACTTTTTCATTTCTCATGTGAGAACTTAGCTAATAATGATACAAACCTTGTGAATGATTGCCAGTAATAACTGAGAGTACTGTTTTTTGTTTTTTGTTTTTTTTTAATCCTCTGCAATTTAGCACAACTGCTTACTGACTTTTAGAAGCCGTATTGTAGCAATCATCAGATAGCCATAGTAATGCAAAATGGGCCACAGCTCAACTCCTGGAATCTACATGAACACACCTAACCATCTAGCTGTTTTGGCATCAATACAGAAGTGGTTTGCCATTGTCTTCTTCTGGGGTGTTTTTCTAACTTCCCAGTGTAGCCTAAAGTCTGGGGATTTCTTCATAGTTCTTATTTAAGTATAACCAGGTCCAGCCCTGCTCACCTTTTTCAAAATGGCCAAGGTTGGCTGGGTGCTGCCACCTGCTGTGATCGGCTGTGCCATGCACCCAGCTCAATAGAAGTCAAATGTGAGATGCAGAATGATCAGTAGCCATTTTCACAAGCACAGTTGTGTTAATCCGTTGAGGAAAAAACAGCAAAAGATCATCTGGGATTTATTATTACAATATAGTTGAGTGCTTAAGGACATCCTGATTTTGAAGGGAACTGGCTTCTTCCCACAGTGAAAGACGCTATTTCATAATGCAAGCTCCATCTCTTACATACTTGTGTACATCATTGTGACATCAGTACAAAAAATCTATCCCAGACTGTGCTCCTCAGTTCTTTGTTGTGCTTGGTGACCTTGAAAGTGAGCAGTTTTTTTGGTGTAGAGGTAACTGCCAGCTCTAGCCTGAGAATGCTGGGTTTTGACTCACTTCTCTCAAATTCTAGTCCTTGACTCACTGCAGTGAATCAGTCAACCAGGATAGGATTAGAGATGGTTGGCACTTTGCCTTCCAATCTAATAATTGTGTCAACTGGGAAGAAATAGGGAAGAATCAACCTTCCTCTGCAATTGTATTAGTTCTTTATTAGGGCACAGATTGCTGTATTGGCTCCGAGGAAGTTAAGGAATGGGAAGAAACTACTAAGATCTGCAACAAAATGTAACAATATGGAAGGATTTCCAAGCACTTCATTTTTGTTCCCCCTCCTTCCATTTTCAGCTCTTTCTCCTAAAATATTCCTTATCCCACATCTAGTGAACTTTGGGCTGTTTCCAGTTTTGTCAGTTTGGAAATTTATCCTGCTCTCTCTATATAGGTCAGTGAGTCACTGAGAATGACAGTGAAATTCTCAAGGCTGGAGCGTAATATGCTTGCCCTTTTTAGTTAAGGGGAGGACATGGGGTACCTCTGAATGTCTTGTCTTTCACTCTACAACTATCTCTCCAGCAATCCACAGCTTCCTTAGCGTCCTCTGCTTCAGGGGAAGACTGGACTCCTAAGGGACTTTTAAAAATTGACCCAGCCAAAAAGGCTTCAGAGCGATGGAAAGATGTACAACAAAAAATAAAAAACACCAGCAGTAGCAACCTCTACTGTCTCCAATAATAAAATAAGCTCAAAAATTTCACCAAGAGAAATTCAAATTTCTCATGCACTCTGACAATGAGACTAAAACCTGTTTCCCGGGCGAAGAATCCTGGAAGGAAAATTTTAGCAGAGCGTTGATTTCAAGTCATTTCCTGTTTTAGGAAAAAGTTGGGGAAGTCTTTTTTTATATATTCTTCTGCAAATCTCAGGGGTTCCCCCAAGCCTGCTGATATCTCTTTCTTGGTCATAGATGGTGTTGCTTTAGCTATGTATGCTGTGGCATTCACTAAATTAGTTTTCGTTGGAAACAGCCCAAACAAATGAACTTGGAAAAATTTCTTCTCTTTCTTACACTAACATCAATAGTACTGTAGAGATAAAGAAAGTATACAGTTGTGGGATTTTTTTACTTTAGCCAATAGACACCTCAGGCTGACTGATTTACTATACAAATCTGTTTCAGTGAAAAAATAAACAACTTCCCCTCTGATGAACTGATATATTATTCTAGAAACATTCATATTATAACAATAAAATAGGACTTTTTACTTGATAGTTAGAATTTAAGCAGTTCCAAAATAATATGAAACGCGGCAGTATCTGCTCCAAAGTAAATGTTGAACATTCTTTCTTAAGTATATTTGTTGCAATAAAATTATTTATTTATATCATAAGCAAATATTTATTTAGCCAGCTTTTATTTTAAATGGAAAGTGTGCTTTTCCTATTTTTAACCAAATATTTTCATTAAAAAAGGATGTTGCCAACAACCTAGCAGTCTTCTGGAGTGGATGGCAATACCAAATCAAATAAAATGAATTAAATTGAATTTGAGCCTCATGCATCTTGTTTAGAGCCATATTTGTGAGGACTAACAGAACAAATGGGATTGCTATGTTACTAATATGTGAATCGTCTAATGACCTTGATCCAGTAAGATCAAATTTCACCAAACCTGGGCAAAATTATGGGGCTCGGAGAAATTACATCTGGCATCATGTAGTAGATTTTAGGGGAGTTTCATTCTTTCTCTCTTTAACGTATCAAGTAGAAATCATCTCTACAACTTGCTACTTTTCCAAAGGCAAAAAATATCCAGAAATAAAATTCCTCATCTGTTGACTATAACTGTATGGCCTAGCAAGGACTGTATATGGTGTTATTTCTGCTTCTTTGAATTAGCTTGCTTTCTTTTCTTTTCTTTTTTTAAAAAAAGGAAACTCAGAATTGGATTATATTTTCTTGACCTAGAAGATGAAAACCCTGACCAAGCCCATCCTTGGTGTTCTCCCACTTCTCCTCCTCTTCCACTCCCTGCCCAGCAGCCTTTGTAAGAAGGAGTTTCTAGATCAGATTCAGGAGTGGGACTACAGAGAAGGAGGTAAGTGGTACAAGTAAGGCAAGAAAGGAGCAACTGGGGAACATTAGATGAGTCACATTCTTGAGGGTGGGAACTTATCTGTCTTTGCCTGTTTAACTCTCTAAAGAACTCATGAGCACAGATGGCTCTGTATTAGTACAAATATGAATGTTTTTGTAAGGTACTGAATGACTCCACTGTGTTTATAATCTGAGTACAGGAAGCTGAACTACAAATAAATGCAAGATGAAAATGTTACCCATATACCTCTGGGATTATAACAATATAATACATAGTAACAATATAATATAACCTCTAAATTGAATCAGCTTTCCAAATCATATAATCAGGTCAGATAAAACAGATGAATCAAGTTGAATTTATCTGCCAATTTAACAGCCTTTTCTCCTGCACACAAAGGCTTTTCCCAGATCAAATCAGCTTTTCAGACTGGATCAACTTGATTCAACAATTCAATTCAGAGATCCATCATTCAAATGAGATTTGACCTGATTTGCACAACTCTAGAATGTAATATGAGGGGCACACACAGCCTTTCAAAACTTTCCACCAAACGTGGGTGGTCAATTTCTCCAAAGTTCTCCAGGGGAAATAAGAACTCCAACAATTTCTCAAGAGCATGTCTCACACTCACTGGACCACAATGAAAGAAATATTTCATTATACCTTCCCTTAGAAATGAAGGGAAGCTGACTGCAGAATCTGGAAAGACAATTGTACAGAGAATGGCAGGGTATTTAATCACTTTCTGGGTCCCTCATCAAATAAGTGCCAAAAAACTACATCAGCAATGAGTATTTCTCCAAAATGCTCCTTTGAAATAATCTGTAAATCAAGTTTTCTTTTATCAGACTGAAACAGATGGTGGGGGGGGGGGGATCCAAAGAATTTCTCTTCCCGGCGCTATTTTAATGCAATGTTGAAAGTTCTCATAGGATAATTACAATAACAGTTAAGCCACTGCCCCAGCATTATTTTTTGTTTTTGTTACTGTTTTTTCTGAAACAGTTGCCTTTCCTCAATAGATTTCCATTCCTCTTCTGGGATATCACATGGTCACTTTCTGGTGAGATGGGCGGTGTCTAAATTCAATCAATCAATCAATCAATCAATCAATATCCCCAGTATCTTGCAACTGAATGAGTGCAATTATTACTGGGATATATTTTCACTATTTAGTATTTTAGGCACAATCCACCACATTCATTTGAGTACAAGCCCCACTGAATAGTTTCTTCTGATTAAAATACTGTATAGGTTTGCAAGGTTAGAGGCTCAGGCATTCCCATCCATGCTTATGTAGCACTTTTGAAAGTATCGAATCAGGACTTTGGTTCTCTTCCATTTCTGTTCTTTGAAATATGTGGACTCCTCGTCTCCAGCAATGAAGTACAGACTATCTCATTGGGCCAGCTTTTTTCTGCCTCTTTTATGCAGACATTGAGATAGCAGTGCTGGAACATACTGGAGCACTAAAGATAAAAACCTAAGTGTTGGGGAGGGGCTAAAAAAACAAACAAACCTGTTTTTCTGTAGCCCCAGCTTCTGGTTACCTCACTTAACTTATCCTATCTCTATATGCAGTCATAGTTCCCACTTTTCCAAGAATCAGACTAACAACAACAGTAAGCATAAAGAAATTAGCACTGCATATCAAAATATAATCCAAGCATAATATTACACTGATTTTTAAACTGGAATTTAAACTTAGCAATGTTTAAGAGCATGCATATTAAGACAATATTTAAAAAATAGTGGTAGTGATATTTCAGAAGTAGTCAAAATTCATAATTGTAGTAAAAAATTAAATGCTAGTAGGTTTCTAAATGGTGGCAATAAAGCATCAATCGGGGGACTTGTTCTGTGTGGTTTGTGAGGGGTTTTGGTGGGGCTGTGAACATTTTCAATGAAATTAAAGCCTAATGCAGGTTTGACATATCTATTTCCCCTTACTTCCTTCCAAAACTTGGCAGGAACTCTTGCCCCCAGAAACCAGCAGGACAAACTGGGAAGTCTGAAGGAGTACAGAAGAGAGGCTGTGGTCAGTGCATGATTTGTGGTCTATCAGCCGCCCACATCTCTATAAAGTCTAGAAAATCTTTCTAAAAAGCTAATCTTATGAAACTGAAAGCAAACTCACACATAGACATGAAGACAATTACAGACAAGAGACACACCAGGTCAAGTTAAAGGCCTAGATCTCATCTGGCATTCTTCGCTCCCCCGTCCCTTCCCCGTATTGGCCATAAGCAATAGAATGTATTGCTTCTATGCAGACTGCACTATTTATGTCTGTTCTTTAATCCATAAAGGCAGCTGTGTATTGATAGCTGATAAGAAAACTATTTTGTTTCTGAGTATTGTTTTCCTGCACTGTCATGTCAATTCTGATACTGTAGCTGACAAGGTCAACGTTCAAGGGACCAAGAGCATCACACGCCTGTTGGAGAAGTGGGGGAACAGCATCTTTTGGCAAATAAAGTTCTCTTTGTTGAGTCACCCTGACACCCTGCTGCCAGAATTATCTAGGTAAGAATAAGAAGACGGCAGATTGTTCTGTAAAGTCTGCCCTTCTGTGGGGAAGATTGGACTAATGTAGCTGTGGGGATCCTGCGGCCCACTGGTTGCTGCTGAACTGCAGCTCTTGCCTTTTCTTGCCATTGGCTGTCAGAGGCTGTCAGTGGCTCCTCCATATATGAGAAGCTCGGATTTTTGTTTCTGTGCTAGGCCTCACTTTCCACTTGCCCAAGACACATTTCACTCATATGTACCTCCATGCGGACAAAATGAGTTACAGTCTTCAATATCATTTCTTTTGCTGGAACTACAATACTCCGTAGTTAGTGTGTGTATGTGCATATGTGTTTTCTTGCAATAAAAATAACAGATGTAATGCTATTATAGAAATGTGTGCTATGATATTTAGAATTACACTGACCTCTGTAAGATTTGCTTACAAGAGAATAGGCACAGGACTGAGGAAGCAAGACAGTTCTTTTGAACTCATCGCACTTACTTCCGGGTAAATGCAGGAAGGCTCAGGCTGCATCTCCTATAGATAAATCTAAGCTGGCTTGGATAGTGAGACTTCAGCTTAACAAGTGAATTAGACCTGTAAAGATCAGGGGGCGAGGGGGTCCATCCGCCAGAAGGCAAGACATTTTTGTTCATAATTCAAGAGTAGCTGCACAAAAATTCTGAGAAAAATAGAAACAGAGATAGTATGGTAGGGTAGGTAGGATGGGATGCAGGTTATATGAGGAGGAAAGAGGAGGATTGGTTCCTATTTACAGCAAATAAATTATTGAACTTAACTCTTTTTAAATAACAGAGATGGGATTTTTAATGTTGGAAAAGATGAGTGCTATTTGCTTATATTCTGAAACATTTATGGTGCCAGTTGTAAGCATGAAATGCTCCACTGTGTAAAAGATGCTCTTAAAGTGAATGCAAAGTGGTAACTAAGTGTACAGGAGTCTCTAAAGGATTTTAAATGTCATGCTAAATACATAATAAAATGCCTATTCTAATCCATTTTCCAAAGATTAGAAATGCATTCAGCACAAGTTTCTCCCTCTCCCTTTCTTTTTCTCTCACATGCCCTTGCACACAGACACTGACTATACCATTACCCAGGCTGGTTGAAATCAGTAGGTAGGCATTTATATAAACACGGATAGAATTGAACCGTAAAATATTTTTTTTATCAGACACTACTTCAGGCAATTGTGATCCTTAGGAAAATATCAACATATTTTTTTCTTTTTGCTTGTTCTTTAAAATAAACATCAGAAGAATGGCAGTTAAAATACTGTTAGTCTATATTATTCAAATAACCCTCTATCAGTTATTACCATTTTGAGAATTGTTTCAGATGACTAATACTAATCATATGAAGGAGAAGAATGTGCTTTTTCCATTTTATCATCATGAGCTTCTAACTCTAACGCTTTATACTAATATATGTATCTGCAGTTCATGACATAACTCTGCAGTGTTGAATTTTTTTGCATTGTTGGTAGTTTAGACATCTTTACTGCTGAATTTGGATTGTAGGCTACTCTGTAAAATGTCATGGACAGTGTAAAACATCAGGTGTCACGCTCATATACACAATATTATTTAGGGATTTCATCTTTTGTCAGTTAATGTGTCTTGTGCTTCAGTATCAAAAGATTTTGTAGACTAGTATATGGTTGTATATTAACCTGTAATATTTGAAATATTTGCCTATATCATGCTTCTAAAGTAAGTTTAATGCACAATGTTGCCCGCCTTTCAAAAGATTTTCTTGCTTTCTCAGTGTTAAAGATGTCTAAATCTGGTACAAATCAAAGGACCCAGCCAGTGTGAGCTTTGGTGGACCTCAGAGGAAGGAAGTATGGTTAACCTAACCAGCAAAAAGCTTGGAAGTTTTTCCTATCAAAAACCAACTAGTAATCCAGAGGTGTTGGATTTCATCTCCGTATCTAAAACGTCAAAGTGCTGTGCTGGCTGGGAATGGCAGAAATTACAGTCCACCATATCTGAAGAGTACCAAGTTGGGGAAGGCTGCCCTTACCACATTGATGCTTTATCATAAATTGTGACATACACTTGGCTGCAGTATGCCATTGCTTGTCAACAGATTGCTATGGTTTAAGTTGAATATGGTCTGTAGAGCACTTCATGACCTTTTTTTTTAATCTGCAGCCTCCGGCCTGCTTCAGAAGCCATTGAAAATCTCCTGAAACAAGTGAATTCAATAAAGACAAGACTGGCTGAGCTGAACGAGAAGCTCAGCATCATGAGCAGGACTCTGCTTCCTATCCGCTACAAGGCCGGGAGGAGTCAGAAGCTCAGTAACCTCCAGCTGCAAAGGCTAGCAGTGAAGAGGACACATGCACGGAGGCGAGCTCAGAGGGATTAGCTTATTTTTCATGAAGGAAGAAGACTAGCAATTCCTGAGATTCTTAGGAAACCACACAATAAAAGACTGGCTAAAAGGACATAGGTTTAATGCTGATTCACTGAAGATGCTTCTCCTCATGAGTGCTTTGTAACATGTGATTTCTTGTTATTTGAAAAATAATTCCTCCTTCCGCTTCAACTGTTGTTTTCAGCCCTATGCCTTCATATCTAGCTAAATTCAATCCTGTTAAGTCCCATGTCTACAGAACATAAACAGAAATCTCCAGTCTTCAGGGCTGGCCCATGTAGCCTGTGAAGTCTCAAGAAGTCTCCTTTCCCACTTTTTGAGTAAACACTTTTACTGTTGAGTTTTCAGTACACATAAGCTGTGCATACCAGCCCTGATCCAATTCAGATTCAGACTTTGGATGTGTCAGAGTTCAATTCATTACTTCAAGATTACTGATTTGATCTTGATTTGCTTTGAGATTCAAGTTAAAAAAATAATTCTAAAAGTCAGCATTCTTTAGAAAGAGAATAGAGAGTTGGTTGCTGTGAGAAGAAGGAGCAAAAAGAGGGCAGAGGAGTTTTGCAAAGGAACCAGACAGTTGTGAAGCTGATCTGCTGAGCCTTGGGGAGGAATGTTTGGCTGATTGTGTGGGACTGTGTAGTTTTCTGGCTGAAGAAGTATACTTTTGTATGTTGAACATATGTCTGAGGAGGGAGCTTATAGTTGCAGCTGATTCACTGATCAGATGATTAGCAAGTTCCTCAGCTAGCAGCTCATTCTTAGCTAACACTCTTTGGAAAGAGGACAGCTTTCAACCAGAACAAGAAGCAACAGAACAAACAAAAATTAGGGAGTTTTGCAAGGGAGAGGGAACAAACAAGTCAGTCTTAGTATCTGTTGAAATGATGTACCTTGACATAACAGTGAAGTTTATCTGCCAGGTTTAAGTATTTACCTGAGGAGCATGCTAATTACATCTTTTGTAAATGCAGGCATGTTTCTTGCTAGAAGAGAAGGTGTAAGTATGGGAAGCCAGCATTTCTTTTTTAAGATTCATCAGAAAAGGTGAAAATCACCCAGATATGGCACAGAGAGCTTTCCATGAAAGCCAGAAAAAAGAGGAACACAGAAGGAAAGAGGAGGGCCTGAAGAAAAAAGAAGGTACCACATTGGGAGTAGTGAGTACACAGACACATGGCAAGAAAGAGTGAATGAACTAGAAGGTGGCCCATGTTACTGGAGCAGACCAACTGAGTTGAGTCATCTAAATCTAAATTATAAATAAATAAGTCTGACAGCAAACAGACAATCTCAGAACTATTTATTCACAACTCCCTCCATTTAGAGAATTTTATTTTATTTGGGGGGGGGATGAGAATTAAAAGCAATTGAAAAAGCTGAGACAATCAAAACACTTGCAAAGTAAAGGGGTATACGTGTCAGAAAAATGAAGATATAAATAGGATTTGGGGGACGGTTGAGGATCACAAAAGCAACTCAACAGCCAAACAGAAACAACCAAAAAACCACAACAATCTCTTTCTTTCTCTCCAAACAAATCTGCCTGAATAAATTCTAGCTAGGAGGATATAAGGGTCAGAACAAATAAAAGCAAGTCCTGCCGCAAGTATGCTCTGGAAAAGCAGGTCCAGCTAATCATATCAATTTTAGAGAGTTGTCACAAAAGTCAATCCTCCCTCACCTACAGCTTTGCCCAGATATGGAAGTGGTTACAGCACTATAGTAGATTCAGCCAAAGCCAGGAGTGGACTAAAGTAGAAGTAAAAAAAGGCCATCTAACCAACGAAGTAATTTAATGCATAGAATTAAACTGGGCACCTTCAACACGCTTCAATGATTTTAAGATTTGTGTGAATGATTAAAACTTTATTGAATCAAGACACTCCACTGAAGATCTGCACAGACCCATTTCCCCAGCACTCATTCAGGAGGATGTGAACAACAGTGTCTCCACCTGCTGCTGCTTGGAGAATTTGTTTTACAGGTAACCCTCACTTAACAACCACAATTGGGACTGGAATTTAGGTCATTAAGCAATGCAATCATTAGGTGAATGGTCACATGATTGGACCCAATTTTATGACTTTTTGCAGCAGCTGTTAAGCAAATCACCGCGATTGTTGAGTTTGTGGTCGTTAAGTGAAACACATGGTTCTCCATTGATTTTGCTTGCCAGAAGCCGGCTGGGAAGATCGCAAATGGTGAACACATGACCCTGGGATGCTGCAATCATCATAAGTGTGAGCTGGCTGCCAAACCCCTGGATCATGATCACATGACTGCAGGGGCACTGCGACAGTTGCAACTTCGGGCACCGGTCATAAGTCACTTTTTTAGTGCTGTTGTAACTTTAAATGGTCACTAAATGAATGGTTGTTAAGCAAGGACTACCTGTATAGTCAATCATCAGAAGCTTAAAACATATTTAAAACTTTAAATGAACTCTGCTCATTCTATTTCTCTGGAGATACTTTCAGTGTGGCATTTAAATTTACTTGATTCAGAATTTAGATGTGAAAGAGACCATCTCATATGGAAACTCTTATTTTGCACAGTTGCTTTAATTGTTGCTTGGGACTATTCATGAGCTAGCCAAGGGCTGGTGAGCAGCTTCAAGTAATTCAGGCAATTTTCTCTTTTCTAGAGAAGATCACATTTCTTAAGAATTTTCCACCCCCAACCCTCTCCAAAGGGTTGAGTGATGCAATTAAACTTCCCTTCTGATGCTTGACCTGCAGCTACATCCGCTGCCTTCTCCATCACTCTTGATACCACTGCATAATCCACTCTGGCATAACTCTGAATATGTTTTATGTTCAAAGTAAGCAAACTTAAACTTCTATCAGCTGCCTTAGGAGGCTGGTGTCACTGACTTTATGTATGTATTGTACCTACTGTACTATTTTGAGTTAATTGAAAGAATACACTGATACACACACTAATACATACACATCTATAACAGAGCTGACAACATGAACAAAAAGGCCTGGAAAATTGTATCATAAATAATACAACTCCAAAAAATCTGCCCCCCAAATTGACCAAATTGCTTTAAAGTCTTCTCCTGTCCCTTTGTTGAAAAAAAAACCAACCAACCAACCAGGCTTTAGAAGAAAGTCTTGGAATCAGATTTCTGCTTTAAGGTCTAAGTATGAGTTTTGGTAAACTCAGCGGCATAATTATAGCTACTTCTTGATACTTTATCCATTACAAAATGACTCAAGTAATATGGAATAAGAACTGCAGGAAATCCAAGGTTCAGCCCTTGGCATCTCCAACTCCTATCCAGCCTGACACTCTGCAGAATCACAGCATAGGCCAGTTTTCCCCAACCTGGTGCCCTTCAACTACAGTTCCCATCACACCCAACAATACTGGTTGGAGGTAATAGGAATTATAATACAATATATTTAGAGGGTCAAGGTTAACTGATGTACATTGTATTAAGTTATCTGCCAGAGAAACAACTGTCTTGGACCAAAGTTCTGTTTATATTCTTAATAGGAAACTATGACAATAAATTCTGTTTACACTTATGGTCTGTCAAACAGTTGACTTCCATTCTGATGAGAGTACAGAAGGGAAGGGATGCTCAGATAGCATTTTAAACAATAGAAACTATTTTATCTACTTCATGCAATGGAAAGAAGTTATGGAACAAAACATGATGCTTTTGAGCTACATCACAGACCCGTTTTAAAATGCACATTAAATCTAATGTGCACCTACCCACGGATCACACGGAACAGTCACATATCATTAGATCAGAAGAAGCCACTGGCGTTAGAGGTCTGGCTACAACACCTGATTACATGACTGCAGCAAAATAAATTCGTTTCTACCCATCCCACGCTGTTGCGTGTTGCCATTTTCTAACACTAGCAGCTCTTGTTTCGCAAGCAACTTTTTTTTTTTTTTTAAATGCTCCTGCTGTACTTCGTTCCACCGAGCAGGAAACTTCTTCTACGACTCATGGGGAAAGCTTCGTCGCTTTTATTCCTGCCCTTCGAACTGCTGATAGCGGCACAGAAGTAAAGCTTTGCTTCTCCTTTTCCTCTCCCCAACAACAAAAATCCCGCCCAAATGCCTTCCTCCTTTTGCCTGGCGCAACCTCCTGGTCTCTGCAGGAACAGCGAAACCGGCGGCTGCGCTGTTCGTCCTCCGGTCCAGATCGGCTTATCCAGCCGCTGCTGCTCGGTGCCCTCCCCTCTTCGCCCTTCCCTCGCCGGGACCTGCAGCTGCTGGGCGCAGGAAGGGCGGAGCTGAGGGCTGCGCTCCCTTCGCCTCTTTGCGCGGAAACGCGAGAAACGCAGTCGGCCGCGGAGTGCTGGTTCCTGCCGAGGGGATTATCCGTCACAGCTGTTCAGCATGTTTGGAATGATCAGAAATTCCATTTTTGGGACAGCGGAGACTTGGCCCTGCCGAGTCCTGAACAAGGGGGAGAAGGTAGGAAAGAGGGCGGGGTCTACTTAGGGCCGCAGGAATTGGTTTCGCCGCCTACACCACGGTTCCTCAACCTGGGCAACTTTAAGACGGGTGGACTTCAACTTGAAGTCCACCCGTCTTAAAGTTGCCCAGGTTGAGGAACCCTGGCCTACACAACTGGACAAGGAAGTGGAGCGTCCCAGAAGGAGGGCCAGGAAGGAGTGACCACCTGGGGGCTTCATTCATCCGCCTTGTCATGTGGTGTGTGATGCAAACCCAGTCAATTGTGGCTTAACCAAATGTGATTAAGCAAGCGGTAGTTTAATAAATGAGTGACTGCTAGAATGATCAATATTTCCTATTGCTGCCTATTAAGGAGAAATGTTGTTCTATCCCCTAATTCAGTCAAACTGAGTCTGATACCATCCAAATGTTTTGAAGAGAGCTATCATCTCTGATCAGCAGGGTCATGTTGGCTGGAGATGGTGCAATTTATTTATTTGTAGAAAACTTATACTTGGGCTTCTATACTACCTCAATCAAACAAACAGAATTGAAGGATCTGTAGTAAATAGGATTATCATCATCAGATAGAATTATAAGTAACCAATAAAAATTCATATCATTTAAACATACAAAAATAACACAATAAATACAATAATCCAATTATTACCACGCTCATATCTCATCCCAGGATAACATACTTAATACTGTCCTCAGTCCCCAAAGGACTAACTCTTCAACCATTTCTGAAAAATCAAGTGCTATTCTCATGTGGGGGAAACTATTCCATAAAGGGAGGCCAGCAGAGAATGCTTGGTTCCAACCTTCCTTGTGTTGTACCTCACAGGGCAAAGTGTATGTGTGTGTGTGTGCGTGCTTTTAACATGCATCCTCTGCCGACAAATCTTGAGCTGTTTGATTCTACTTGGAATAGGTACTCCTGAAGATAATCAGACCCCAAGCCATATAAGTTATAACTGGCAATGGCTAGTGTGGGTCTTCTGGGCTGTGTGGCCGTTTTCTGGAAGTTTTGTTTCCTAACATTTTGCCAGCACCTGTGGCCAGCATCTTCAGAGTGCAGGAGCACAGACAGGAGCAGTTCTCTCTGTGCCCAGGGTGATGTGGCCCTATCTGAGGGGGGGATTGGGGGTGGGGGGGTTGGGTTACTGAGTGGCTGCTTGTTTTGGTGTCTGAATCTGTGTGTATCTTCCTGGGGATTAGGCAGGGTTTTTTCTTCTATTGAATTGTTAACGAGGGGCTGCTGGGGGTGATTAGCAAGTTCATTGTGTGAACTGTTCACACGTCCTGGTGGTTGAGCTGAGTTTGTTGACCTTTTGCAGGCTGTATTTTTCAGGATTGGTAGCCAGATTTTGTTGATTTTTAGACTCTCCTCTTTTTTATTGAAACTGTGCTGGTGGTTGTGAATCTCAATTTCAGTAAAAAAGAGGAGAGTTTAAAAATCAACAAAACCTGGCTACCAATCCTGAAAAATAAAGCCTGCAAAAGGTCAACAAACTCAGCTCCTGTCAGCTCAACCACCAGGACGTGTGTGAACAGTTCACACAATGAACTTGCTAATCATCCCCAGCAGCCCCTTGTTTACAAATCAATAGAAGAAAAAACCCTGCCTAATTCCCAGGAAGATACACACAGATTCAGACACCAAAACAAGCAGCCACTCAGTAACCCAACCCCCCCAATCCTCGATCTCTATAAATACCCACAAAAGGGTCACATCACCCTGGGCACAGAGAGAACTGCTCCTGTCTGTGCTCCTGCACTCTGAAGATGCCGGTCACAGGTGCTGGTGAAACGTTAGGAAACAAAACTTCCAGAACACGGCCACACAGCCCGGAAGACCCACACCAGCCATCGTATGCTGGCCGTGAAAGCCTTCGACTCTAACTGGCAACTTGAATTGCATTTGGACACCAACCAGCAACCAGTGCACACTGCTGTAGTACTGTAATATGGCAGTAATGGGTTTTCCCTATTAGCATGTGAGTAACTATTCTGTATACAGTAGCTGAAATTTGGGGCAGTCTTCAAGGGCAGACCTTTGTTGAGTGAGTTACTGTATAGTGGTCCAAATGTAGGGTGTCAAGAGCATGAGTAACCATTGATAGCATCTCCCATTCCAAGAAAGGCTGTAATTGGTGCACCATTCAGAACTGGGCAAAGCTTTCCTGGCTATGGCTTCCACTTGATCTTCTAACAGGAGTATGAGTGGAGAACTCTAGATAGCAGGCTACCTCTTTCAGGGGGAGCACAACCCTTGTAAAGCTCAAGTTGGTGCCATCCTGGAATCCATGGTCTGCACAATCAACAACTACTCTGTCTTCCCTGAGTTGAGCCTCAATCTCTTTCTCTTCATCTTGACCCTTATGGCCTCCTGACACAGGGTCACAACTTCTACCACATATCCCATTTGGCCCAGGATGAAGATGCAAAATTACCTGCCGAGAGACCTTGCAATTTTTGGAGGTATTTTACATTACATAGCAAGCAGCATATCTTAAATCCTTTATAGCTCCCAGTTGTATATAATGTGAACATTTTCTTTCTTGCATGAAATTAATTACAGACTGAAGAATAATACATGCACAACCCACTCCTTGCACTGACAGGCACGTGATATGAAAACAAGCAGCCTATATGCTAGTCAGAATCTTACATTTTCTTTCTGTGAAAGGAAGAAGGCAGATCACTTGCCGTTTCACAGCTGCTAGTGTTTTCTCCTAGTACTCATCATGAATCTGTGTGTTCTAAATCTACCATATAGGTGTCAAATGTGTATTCCACCTTTCCCTAAGGAGTTTAGAATGGTTTGTTTAGTGCCTAAAATAGACCTGTAAAATAGATGAGAATGAAATGGAACAGGGGTTCCATCTGTGTACTAAAAATCTGCCTTAATTGCATGGAGTTGTGAACCTACTCATAGGAGAAAAAGGGAGGCATGGGTGAGGAGTGGTGACCTTTCCCCCATCCATGACTCTGGGCTTATAATTACATAATACCGCTTTCCAGCCATGTTTCTCCTATCTGTTGTGCTAGTGCCAACATGACCGTGCTTCAGGAAAGAAGCTATAGCAGGGCTGAGAAATCTTTTCACAGCCATACTTAAATCTCTCTCTCTTTGTTACTTGTTTTTATTTAAGGATTCACAGGGACAGGGCCAAAACTTTCACCTCTACTTAAGGCTTAATACAAATTGTTTTCAGCCGCTGTTAAAAGAATGGCCCAAAATTGTGCTGCTGAAAAACATTGTTGCCAAAGTTTCGCAGTACAAGCTTATGAGCTCCAAGGGCTGCATGTCCCTTGCTGTTTGTTTTTTTAAAACATATAATTATATTGAAAAATTTAAACCAAGAATAAGACTAATACAAACTAAAATAGAGCAAAAAAGGGAAAGGAAAACATTAAAAAATAAAAGGTGCAAAAAGAAAAAGAGTAGCGGAAAAATAGAAAAAAGATATAAAGAAGTGGCCTCCAATCTTCTTTACAGTAGTTATAAGTATAGTTATAAACTGACCTCTCTCTCTAAAATTACATCATGATTTTTATCTTCTTTCTATAATCTATACTATCTAATCAAAACCATAAACCACAAGTTCATTTTTTTTCTTTTTTTACACAAAAAATCCGTAAGGGGTCACCAATAAACATAGTGCAGGCCCCTCCTTGTTGAGCTACAGAGAGGTAAGAACTTGTTTGCTTTCACAGCTGAGTTTGTCTGATTGGCCATTGCAGGAAGCTGTTCTGGACAAGTTGGACTTTACATCTGATCCATCAGAGTTCAGTGTTACGTCTTACATTACTCTGAATGTAATAATACAATTTAGTGAGCTCAAGTCATCCCTGGATACAAACTTAGCACGTTTGCCAGTAAACCATACTGGTTCACTGTTTGGGTGATATAGTTCACTGAACTATGATTTGGCATGGTCAAAACCATGGTTTACAATAATGACTGGTTTGATGCAAGATGCTAAAATGAAACAAAGCCCCAGACACAATATACAGCAGTAATAGACTGTCATTGTTAAACAATGAGAGAAGGATTGTTTATTCCCATGATTTCTGTGTTCAGATCAGCGTAGTTCTTAAGATTTGTCCGTCTTCTTTCTTCATTCTTCTTTAGCAGATTCTCAGTCCTCCCCAGGAAAATGTCCCATGAGACTGAGCCTAAAAGACTTTTTGTCAAATGCTACCATTCCAGCTGGGTTTTTCTGGAACAATGACAACTCTGCTTAGACAGCAGCAGCTGGCAAACCAATCGATACTATACTGGTTACACATAGCATTTAAATAATAAAAGCAAATAAAATACATAATCTGCAAGGCTACTTAGCATATTTTTAAAAAGTTATAACAATATAATAAATGTAATATAATGTAATGTAATATAATATAGGCCTGGTCTCAATTGGCTGTAATTACTTTGGCATTCTTTGTGATTGCATTTCTGCTTGGTAACCTACTGAAGACACCAGTTCAGTGGCAGTTGCAAGTCACAGCTGCCCTCACTTCCAGTCTCAGATAAGTTCAGATTCATCCGTACCACAGTTCTGCCTGAGTATTGGTTCTCTCTCTGCTTCTCCTAAAGTAGCTCAGTGAAACCATGTGGCTATTTCCATTCTCCATCTTGCTTAGATCTTTCAGAGGTCTTCTTCCTCCTTGGTCTCCTCCAGAGAGTCCTTTCTCAACTCCTAACTCTCTCTCCCCTTCATCCCCAGGCAAGGGTTTTTCAAATGGAGAAGGGGAGGCAGGGCTTAGACACAATTCCCCTCCCACCCCCAGCCAGGATGCCCAAAATGCCAAAGCCTTTGTGCTCTCTGGTCCAGAGGGAGGGCCTGTGGATCATCCCTGGTGTAGGTACTTGCATTTAAAATAATTGTGGATTCTCCTGCCTGTTTGCTCAGGCATCTGGGATTTGTGTATGGGCTGCCTGGTTGAGTGGGGAGAAGGGAAGCACTTGCTATCACTTGCCTGAATGAATGAGGGGTGCCCAGTCACTTGCAGGGTTATTCTCCTTGCAAAGTATGTGCTCTACCATACCAGCAGCCTTTGCCAAGCTGTGTGGAGGAGGGCAATAGAATGGCCTCATTGGGATTTGGAATGCAGCTTCAAACACCTTATTTCACAAACAATATCAGAGTGAATAAAAAGGATAACTGAAATAATAAACATTTTCATAAAGGAGATCTGTATGTACATATGCAAATAAAGAAAACAGTCAAACATGCAGCAATGGGGCCATTCCTTTTTTGTATGCCTGCCAGCCATCAGCCATGGCCTTCTCTCGGATACTCAATTCCACATCTGTCCCATTGATTACATTTTTTCCCAGTTAACTGTGTTGTGGCAAATAAGCAAGCTCGTTCCTCAAGCTCATTCCTCATTGGCTTGTAATACATTGGAGTACTGCTACAGATTTTCTTTTTACACAGTTAAGAGGTATTTTTGCAAACTTCTGACTGCACATGCTAATATCTCACTTTTGTTTCTCAGTTATATACAAAATTTCTGACACTTATTCCCTGAGTTCAGTCTTAGAGTGATTGGGGCCATTTCTCTACTTCTTAGTGGATGTTGTGTTGTGAATATGTAGTTTTCCTGTTTGCTTAATGGCAGCCTTTACTTATTGCATGTGCTTATCTCATTCTTTAATTTGTTTACATTTAGGTTGTATAAATATTTACACTGCAATTATTATAGCACCTTATACCACCCATTGGACAGTTGGTGGCAAGAGCCTTGGGGCAGGGGGTGGGAATCAGGCTAGAACAGACATCTTGGCTGGTTATTGCTTGCCTTACTCTCTGACCATTCAATAATTATAGAATATCACATGGAGAATGATGTTATGGTTGGGGTGGGGTAAAGGTTAAATGGGATTTATTTTTCAAAACTACACTTTGAATAGTAAACCTGTTTGTGGATAATTCATTATCTTTCTTGAAGGGTTTTCTAGTCCTCAGGTAAGTAGTCAACCTATATGATATATTGCTTGTTGCAATGAGCTGCCCTTTTCTTATGAATATTTATAGCAATTGCATCAATTGGTCTTTTTTTTTTTTTTAAATCTCTTGTGATACTAGGATGAGGTAGCCTATGAGGAGAGGACATATGAAGGTGGGAAGTTTGCCACTGTTGAGCTCACTGGAAAGCCTTTTGACGAGGCCTTACGTGAAGCAGTGCTGAAGCTTCTTAAATATGTTGGAGGAAGCAATAATCAAGGTGACTTTTCATGACTCTCTTTATAACCCAGCTGCTTAACTATATATTTGCAACACTTAAAAACATCTTTAGAGGTGAACATCATTTTGTTTCTCAATGAAGTAGAACCAATTATTTATGTTTACTCTAAGGAGCTGGCATGGGGATGATGGCTCCAGTGTGTAGCACAGTGTTTCCTGCAGAGGACGGGTCACTGCAGCACAAAGTGAAAGTCCTGCTACGGATTCCAAGCCAGTTCCAGGACAACCCACCTTCACCGACTGATGAGAGCATCCAGGTTGAAGAAAGAGAAGAAATGGCTGTTTACTCTACGTAAGTTTCTTTGAACGAGTTGTGAGTGAAGGACTTAGTAAATTTGTCCATGGCTGCAATTAACGTCTCTTAAATTGGTGCTCCCCAGATGTACTGAACATCAAATTTATCATCCTCTGCCGACAAAGCTAGTGACCTTGCCTACTGGGGCCTCTGGGGATTGAACAACTGGGGAGCACAAGGTTTTCTAAGAATACTTTAGATTTTATTATCTTTGTTAATTTTTAATGTTCAGCAAATTATATTCATAGTTGATTTTAGGTCAATGAGTTGTCCTGAATGCTTATTTCACCATGTAGTGGTGCAAAGCATTTTCTTATTAGCACAACACAAAAACATAGTTTTAATTTTATAACAGCTGCTGAATATTTGAAAAGACAATATCTGTGCATCAAGGCATGGTTCTAATGGATGCAAGGGTTCAATGGGAATGATAGCTATACTGTTGAAACATTAGCTTTTAAGTTAATTGAGGCAAGAGGTTGTGTTTTAAAATTTTAATTTTAATTTTGCTAATATAATTCTGTAAGATATTATATATGCTGACAATGCAACAAAATTAAGACCCAGTATCAGGGGCGTGCATTGGATCAAACTGGATCTTGAACTTGGGCTATTTCAGATTCTGTGGAGCCATGAAGTGAAATGGAAGACATGTGAAACAACCCAAATAAAGGTCTTGAGAATGGATAGGCTACCACTCCTAATGTAGGGATTTCTCTGAAGCAAGCTAAGAGAACTTGAATGAATTCTGCCTGCCACTTTTAGTTGAGGAGAAATGTTTTGGATTCAGACATTCATGCATACCTGCATATTACACTAGTCCTTTATGGGGTAAGCAACATTAAGAAAAATGCAGGAAACGAAAAATAAATAATAATAGAGATGAATATGTATAGCTCAGGGTTGAACTGTGGAGTCCTTGGGGTTCTCTGAGCTTGGTTCTTTTCTTGCAAACGTTTCATTACCCGGCTAGGTAACATCTTCAGTGCTTTAGTGGTTAACATCTTCAAGTAGAAATATAGTGACGCCTCAATTTAACAGATGCCATTTAGCAAACTTTGGATGCAATGGAACAAATTTCTTTCTGGACACCCCCCCCCAATAATTGATATTAATTTTACTTTAATTTTACAACATCCACAGTAATTTATCTCATTTGTGTAACAATGTCCTTATACAATTGACACGAATCACCACTACAGCCTACTTTTGTATTTAATTGACATTTTGGACTAAGGCATATCCCCGCCCCTCAAAAGGTCCATTGAAATAAGGTTTCAGTGTATAAGCAAATCTAGCCTACACCAAGCAACTTACTATTTATCTATAAGTTTCTATCTTCCTTGTTTCTACCACATTCCTACACTGATTAATGCTTTGGATTTTTTTCTTGGAACTTCTCACAATTCTCTTTCAGGATCTCATCAATCCTATCCAATCACAGTATGCTTGGCCTTCCTCTCAATCCATTCACTCTTCCTTTGTGTATTTGTTTTGTGGTTCAATCCCTATTCATTCCATCTATATGACCATATCACCTCTAAATACTTATTTTGTATTGGTCATTGACAGCCTACGTACATTCAACCTACATGCATTCAGCACTCATTAATTCCTGATCTTATCTGTTCTTGTTATAATATACTCATTTCTTAAGTACTCCATTCTCACTTCAGCCTACTTTTTTTTGATTCTCCTGATATACCTAACTTCCATGTAACAAAGTGTCCAGAAGCATCTCTTATACACAACCATTTTTGCTTCTTGCAAGAAATGTTCATTCCTTGCAAAGTCTACCTACTACCCACTATCTTTCTACCAGCATTTGCATATCTTAACATTTTTCCACCTTCAGTAAAAATTTTATTAAGGTGCACAAATTAATCTGCTTGCTCTAATTTTTTCACTACTTACAGATAACTTTCAGTCGTTCACTCATTTTTCCTGTCAAATACTGCAAATACTGTCACCTCTGATAGTTTCATTTTCAGATTCATCTCCCTGGGATTCATTCAAACATGGCTTGAACTGTGGCTTTTTTGTTCTTTTTTTCTTCATAGGCAATTTGGAGGCTATGCAAAAGAAGCAGACTATGTGAATTATGCCGCCAAGCTAACTTCTGCTTTAGGAAATGCGGGAACCTTCCACAAAGACTTCTATTTTTGCAATGGTTACGATCCCCCCATGAAACCCTATGGGCGGCGCAATGAGGTTTGGCTGTTGAAAAAGTGAGCAAAATAAAAATGCAAAATTGTCCCAATTTCTTGAAAGAACTGTAGAGAATATCCACAGATGCAATGGAAAGCAGAGATTTACCCAGCATTTATTTTTATTTTTTAATGAGCACGTTCATAAAATTCTTTTGTATTTGCCATTGATTTCATAAGACATAAATTAAATTTCTTGAGATTGTTTCTATCCTCCACAGAATAGGAAGAATACAGTGCCTTCTACAAAGAACAATATTTTTAAACTCCACTGAGTGAACCATAAGAAATGGGTTTTTTTATAGCACCAGAACATGTGAGCAGACCAATTATTGAATTATGAGAAGACCAAATATTAATTCAAATAAACCCAAGTTATCTTTTTTTTGGTCAATTCTCCTTAACCCAAACCTTAAAAAACACCCAAACTAAACTCTACACCAGCAATTTTTCCCCTTAGTTCATGTTATTACAATAGGTGGCAGCAATATCTGTAACAACCCACAATGACATAATCATGCAACTACATACTTGCATCATGACATTTGATGACATCATCATGAACATGCCCTCATTCGTCCCCTGAGATGCCCATGATAGATGTCAACAACAGCAATTGATGATACCCTGACTGGGCAATTCACAATCCTCCCAAACAACTGCTCTTTAAACTTAAAATAGTTATTTCCAGTGTTATAGTTCTACTTGGTTTGTGCTAACCTGAATAGGAATTGCTACAATCCTGACAATGGCTAACATCTCCAGGTGTAACAGCCTTGGGAAGGACTAGTATTGGATACTATGGGGATGTACAGATGTCCAAGGAATAAAATACCTCCTTTTTAAAGCCTTTATAAGGGAGATACCTTCACTCTAGGGAAGAGAACACACTCTTGTTCCTGAGATACAACTTTTTAACATGACGCAGTGTGTAGGGGCTTATCCAGGGAGTCGCTAGGAGTAAGCATTCACTTGGAGTCACCAAAAAAAAAAAAAAAAATATGCAGTTACATTTGGAAGGGAAGACAGTGCAGAAATAAATGAACAGAAAATTGAAAATTACTTGTTCAGAGCACCATTGAGGCAAAAGGGGAAAAAAGGGTGATTTGTAGATATACTGGATAAGTGGTGAGGCCTTGGACATCCGCGCCAAAGTCCCACATTAAACCATACCTATGAGTAGCACAACCAGTACCTCCACAGCACAACATGCCGAATAACAGCTCTCAACAAGGCAAGTATTCCTATTTCCCAGCCAACAGATTTACTTATTTGGTGATTTATATCCTCCTTTCTAAAACTCCTCTCAAAAAATGAACATTAAATACCAGTGTAATCACAATAAGGAGAAATAAAGTATTTGATTAGGATTAGATGAAAGCACATCTGAAAATAAAGCTACATCCAACTGAAAAAGTCCTGCCCGAAAAGAAAGTTCTTGACTACTGACTTAAAAATGCAAGTCACCCAAAGTATTGATAACTTGGCAGGGTAAGAGACACTACACCAAAAAATGTCTCTTGGTGAGGCCACCGATGGCTTTCCCAGATGACAAAGAGCAGGAGAGAAAAAGCTGAAAAAGGCAGTTCCTCGGTTGCTGCTGATTTTTTTCATTATTGGGAAATGATAACACGAGGGGGCTGTTTTTGAGTAAGTCTGACTGCTAAACTGTCTTTCAGCATTCCAGAAATTCAGACAGGTTTTCAATCTGACTTAAATATGCCAGAAAAACCTGATGTTTTCTGAATATATAGCAAATGTTCTGACATAGAACTCTGATCCTTCCCTGGGTCTGATAATTGTTTACAACAGAAATACTAGGGTAACATAATTGAGCAGGTTACTAATGTCTCAAATGGCCTTACGTTGTTGTAATTCTGGACTTTCTCTGCATCAGGATTCTGTGGAGCATATCTAGATCAGCCTTCCCCAGTCTGGCAACCTTTTCCAGATATGGCGGAACTGCAGTTTCCCAGCACAACTGGAGGATGATGCCAGGCTTGGAAGACTGATCAAGAGAGTGAAGGCATTAGTGTGAATGACTTACAGAAGTAAGAAACTTTTCATCTTCTACTTTTTCATTCACATCTCCTCCCTATTTTGCCATATCATATAGCATCATTTCTGTTTTCTAATGCATATAATTATATTGCTTGTTTGATGCATCTTTGATTTGTGCAGGGTTTTTTTTAATGAAATCTCAATTTTAACAAAGGTAATAAAAATATACTCAATGTTTTTTGGGGGGGGATTATGTATGTACATAGTACGATTGAAGATGTGTAGCATGCACACACATTTCTCTGTTTGTGTTCTATGAATGATCCTTCGCTAAATTATGTTCATTTCTCTCTCTTCTAATGAATGAGGGATGGAAAATCTCAGTACAAATCCCTCTTTCCTCAATTCCTATGATATGTTAAAGAATATAAATAAATGCTATGCCTCCACTGGCAAGAGTCTTCATCTTTGCTCTGGGACAGTGACCAACTTCAGGTAGCCCAAGTTTGAAGCCAGCAGTCCAAATCCATCAAAAGCTGCTTTTCCAGGTTTGGAACAATGCCTGATTCAGAGGTTGAGACCGAAGCAACACCCAGCTCAAGGATCACAGGTGAAGGAAGGTTCAGGGCCAACAGAGAAGTACATCTGGTGGGTCAGTTTCTACCCTTGCTCCTGCTCCTAATAACCACTGGACTGTTCCCAGAAAACCCTTGGAATATGAATGTATCTGTTTGCCTCGTTCTTTAGTGGAATTCTGGTGACCAACAGCCCCCATGGTTTGCTTCTGGCCATGCTTCTTGGAATTGTTTTACACCTCCTTGATGCCACTGCAGCAGGACAAGGGAATATTTATTACATAGGTGCCACGAAACACCCAGTGTCTTTTGCCAAGGCTTGTCAGCATCTGAATAACTATGCAATTACTCATCTAAATATGGATTTCAGAACTCTTATTAAGTATCCATTTTTTTAAAAAAAAATGCTTGTACATTTCTAAGGGTGTAATTGCCTCTATCATAAGAATAAATTAGTTGAAAAGATTAATAGTTTAGTTGTCAAAACTATTAAAAAAGCAAAATCTGAGGCTCTACAATCGCATTTTCTATTTAAAAGTGTGCTTGTGGCTGACAGGCTTTCTGCTTCATGTTGCAGTGCTTATAACAGAAATAGGAGCATGATTCTAGATAGCAGATACATGGGTTAGGGAAACACAAAACATTTCACTCCAGCTCCAGGCTGGAAGGGCTAGATTAAGCAAAAATAAATGGAACTTGTCAATTGAGAAAAAGGATAATTCTTGGGAACAAAAGATGGGAGGGCTTGTAATGTCCTGCTTGTAAGCGTCAAAGTTACTGTCTCACTGCAGTTATAAGCAGAATGTTGGATCAAATGGATCTTTGATTTGCTTATTATCGAAGTCGTTTCTGATTTAGGGCACTGGATACTTGATTCTTGCACATTGTATTGCACAGTCTTGCTGAATTCTTCTGGTATACTTTCCATTTCTTGTGTGAGTGATGCAGTGCAGGACTGAAATGCAGGATGCTTGCATTTTGCTGTATTTTTCAAAGACAGCATTAGAATATTTAAACATCTTGGCAGAAGAAATTGGTGAGTGCTCTGCAAAACAATAGTCTCAACGACTGCTTGATTTTTTTCTTGTGGTTCTTAACCTGCCTTAAACTTTCTGACGTAAGTAAAATGAGTAGCTTGTCTTCCTGATGTCATGCTCATATTATTTGAATGCAAATTTCATTCATAAGCTAAATTACAGTATGCAAATTGGCAGCAGTCCTCCAGGTGAAGGAATTTTGGGTACATGGTTTGGTGCTTCACTTGTCTTCCTTTGTTGTTGTTTTTTTAAAAAAATTGAAGATTACCATTTAATTATGCTTTTTAACAAAACCATGAAGCTTAGTAGCACTGTTTTGATAGATTTTATATAAATACATACAAATATATTTCATATTTTGTATTTACACACACATATATATATTCTTATATTTAGTATTGAAGCATTTAGACTTCCATTAAGGATTTCTGAATCCTGTTTTATTCTTTTCTTCAAGTTTGTAAGCTTGGAGGCCTTTTTCCACTATAGAAACAAGATAAAGTGTACATTCCAAGGATAGTGTCTTCCTAGAAAAAGGGTGTTTAGCTAACAGTCAAGGGGGCCTGGAAAAGAAAGAGGGAAGTTCCTAATATGGAATGATGCTAAGGTGGGAAATGAGTGGTTGAGTAAGGGCTGGTATTCTAAAGGAGGAGCTGAATGGAACGTATATATTGTGCTGAGGGGAGGGGGTCCTGTGCGGCTACCCACTTAACAGCTTATTGTCATCACTTTTGCTTTTGAGTGAAGAATAAAGAACTTAATTTCATGCAACTGCCTGTTGTCTCTTTGATCCTGGCTCAGAAACGAACCTGGTAAGAAATAAAATTCTAACGATTTGATCAAGTTAATTAGCATTTACCATGCATTTCCCTTGCAAAATAATATATTTCTGGTTTATCTATTTTAAATGGATCTTTCCATCTTTTGAATGAGTAGCCCAGAGCATAGAGCTCATATTTTAATAGAAGAGAATATCTGTAGCTCAGGGTTGAACTGTTGGTCCTTGGTGCTCTCTGAGTTTGGTTGTTTTCATGCTGATGTTTCATTACCAGGCTAGATAACATCATCAGTGCAAGGGAGAAAGGGGTTTGCTGACTTCTTATATATAGTAGCTTGACCTGCAAGTCTTGGTGGGGTTGTGGCTTGCTACGTGATGGTTTCTTGATTAGGGTATTGTTTCTTCCCTTTAGAGAACACCAAGAACCCAACCGTTCAAATTCTGTATATACCTATAATCTGTCACATACATGTAAAAAACAAAACAAAATAATGATCATTTTAATATGTACATCCTCTTGCCCAGTGCAAAATTCTGAGGCACACCTTGCATTAACATAGTCACGCATCCTCAGGTTTGTTTCAGTAGTTCTGCTCTTGTCAGGCTCCCTCATCAGGCTAGAACTTCCCAGCACATGATGCAGCAAGAGTGAACCAGTAGAAGGTTCAGGAGGCAAATGCATAGAGTTCTAGCAAGTGGACCAGTTGTTTCCAATGGAGAACTGCTGAGCAACAATGGCTCTTAAATGGACCCTGCACCATATGTAGGCTGTCCAGGGAAGGAACACTCTTGCCTTCCAAGAGGACTCAGAGATCTCCTCTCTTCTGCTCTACCCTCAGCCCTATGTGCTCTAAGGCTGGGAGGAAGTGGCATGGATCCAGCCCCTCCTCTTTAGCTGCCTGCAGTTGTCTCAAATGCTCCTTGACCATGTCAGCCACATGTGCCTGATTGCTAGGCTCCCCCTGAGGCTGGTGTTGGTCCGAGACACCTTGAGCAACTTCCTCCATCTCGGATTCTTCTGAGTCTAAGCTGGCCATCACAGTATCCCCTGGAGTAACAGAAAATTCACATTTCTCACAGTACTATGGGTTATATTATCTCAATTTTTGCACTAGGAAACTCTAGCACATAATGTATTCCCAACAGATTAGCAGACACTCCATGCCCTGGCAGGAGTTCCTTCTCTTTGGTACTGGTTTCTTCAGCCATTTTTCTTGGACTTCACTACATCATAAATATATGTTTGATTAGTACTACTGCAACTATCATCTATTCCCCATATATAAAACCAGGAGCATTAGCTTAATAAAGATTCTGATGAGTCTCTATTTCAGATCTTGTATCATTTCACTCACTAAACCATAGCTCATGTAAGCATTAGAACATGACTTTATGGTGAAAAATAAGCAGCACTCTCTTATTATTTTAAGATTATTTGAGCATCACCAAAATAAGATGGCCTAGTACCCATGATCTATTTCAGAGATGATCAACTCACTGGCTGCGTGTGGACAGACTGCTTTTTCTGTGGCCTCCCTCCCAAGATCATACCACTGGAATTCAGCTTTGTGATTTCAGGTTTTTAAAAACAAAATAAGAGTGTTAGTTTGTACTAGATTTAATGTGGCAATTTCATTTTTAGAAAAACCAAAACATGGGCTGAAAAATTTGGCCCTGCCCTCTCTGATGATCTCAGTGTATCACAACAGTTTCTGATATTCTTAGACTTTTGAGAAGAGCTTCTGATCCTTACTAAAAATGTTTGCATGAAAGTAGGAGTCATGGAATGAAATAACCATCTCTTATGTGCTACCTCCTGATTAGAAGGCAGCAAAGTATCCAGCCACACAGCTCCTAGCACTAGCAAAGGAAAAAATGGGTAAAACAATTCTACCTTTTCTTCCTTAACAGATTTTCTCTGAAGAGAAAGAAGATGGCAAATGTGGCAGAAAAACAAAGGGCTTGTTTGTCTTGGGCTTATAAAATTCCATGAATGAAATAGGGAATTGCACAATAAAAGGATATTGAAACCATCCAGGAAGCAGTAATAATATTTCATACAGCGTGGGAAAGGTTTAAAATCCCCCAGTGATCTGTACTGGAATCTCTGCTGTTCCATTTATTCATAAATGACTAAAGTTCATGGAAGAACAATGAGATAGCCAAGTTTGTAGATCACATCTAATTATTAGGAATATTCAAATAATGGCTGAGCACTCCAAAAATATCTTGGTGAATAGGCAACACAAACACATTGTGTGCCTGTGTGTGTGTGTGCATGTGTGAGAATAATGTTGTGAATAGTTGAAATCACCCAGCTGGAAAACAATCCAGCTGGATAATAACAAATGCAATCATTCAGCTAAGAAAAAAATTCAGAAAAGAACAGCTAAAACGATTAGAAAGGAGGTGGAACATTTTATGGGTAGGAAAAGCTAAGCAAAGCCTTTATATTACAGAGTAGAATAGGATAGAAATTTAGAAATTATATGTGTAGAGGATTTTTAAAAATGTACTTTTTTTCTCAACATTTTAGACATCAGAATCACTACCCAAGTACATTTATCTAAGATAGGCTGAGCAACAGAATCATCTGCTTTGGGGCTGAAATGGCTAAAAGACATTTCCATGTTAATGTAACAGTATCCTCTTAACACCCAGAGAGAAACAACCAGTAAAGAACAGTTGTTATGCTCATGTACTCTTGTGGACTTTTATCAGAAAAAGGATATTGAACTAAACTAGCCTTTCCTGACCTGTGACCTATAATTGCGTTGAAATGACATTTCCCAGAATTGTCCTTCTAGAATGGCAATCCCAACACAACTGGAAAATACCAGTTTAGAAGGGCTGAACTACAAGAACTCTTGGGCTAGTTCAGCAGAATTCTTCCTACTTGCTTAACTTTCTTTCCTGGAAAGATGAAAGACTAGGTCTAAATTTGCACAAGCTCCTTTGCTAATTATCAGCTAATTAGCAAAGGAGCTTGTGATTGAAAGATGGTGATCTACTAGGATTCACTTCTAAAATGAGCCCTTGCTTTTGCCAGACGAACTGCACAGCTCTTGTGCAAATAACAACAGCCTTGCCAGGGACATTGCAACTTGCCTATCTCTTTGGGGTTTATTTATCGAGTGGTGCCGGTTGTTTTTTTAAAATCCTAAATAAAGGAGGGCAAGGACTTTGAATCTATGCATATCAGCTTGGAAAACATACTTGTTTGAATCAGTGTGATTACAACTGGGAGATAATTGCTCAATATTTTAGCAGTTCCTTCCCTGTGCCTGCCCCTAGTTTTTCCAGGGATCCCTTTTCTCACTTTCCAGGCTTGATATGCAGAATTGAAATCATCTCTCCTGATCTATTGGGACAAGATGCTAGTGTTTCATTAACAATTAAAAACAATTGTTAATCAAGCACTTCTGAACAATTAGGATGGAGAACTGATTTTTGTCCATTTGTGGAATATTTTCTTAGACTCACTGTATCATCAATTAACTGATGGCGTTTCATAATACTGGATAAAGGAAGCATTTGGAAAGCAGAGTTAAATACACCAGAAAAAGGCTTCTGTGCATTTCCCAATCAAATTAAAAGGTAGTTTACCGTCACATTTTTCAAAGCTGTGTTGTTCAAAGATGACTCTCCTCTGAATGGTTGCCCAGCAATACACTCTTTTTGTGTGAATTCACAGTCATTGGACTAAAGGGCAACAGAAGACAGCCTGAACCAGGTCCTGTAGCTGGACAGCAACCTGACTGTGGACAAAAGTTGCAGCAATTTATCTCTTGCCATATCATTATCAATTAAACTGGTCATCCTTCAAAATAAGCACTTCAGTACATCTATCCGTGTTAACAAGACTATAAGTAACATACTATACTGTTCATATCCCTAATTTATTGCATCGGGAACATTGGGGACAGCCATGTCCTTGATAGAAATAGATGAAACATGGCACATTTAGGCACTGCATGTTTCCCAAATATGCATGCTAGAAAAGGGGTGCATGCTAACCTTTTTTGTTAGGCCAGTCATAACTATTCTACTTATTTCAAAATAAAAGCATCTGTATTGCTGAATTCTTGTTTTCTAATGCCTGGAGCCTCCTCTACTTGAGGAAAGCAGCTTATGTTAAATATCTATTTGATGTATAACGATTATTCTGTTTTGTGTATACCAGTATTCAATTATTATAATGTAGTCTATTAAATTGAAATATAGCATAATGTTGTATTTTACACTGTAATACAGAGTTGTGTAGTGCATTACACTGCAGTATAGGGTGATTAAATGTATTATGCTGATGAAATGTAGTATATTCTGTTCACTTTCAGTTCATTACAGCCATTAGCCGATCAACAAATACAGAAAGCAAGAAAAGACAAAAAGTACAAGGGTGGGGGGCTTGTACAAGAGCAATATACAATAATTGGGGGAGGGAGTTAGGGTGCCTCTAGTCCATGAGGATCCATCCTCCCTCTCCAACAACCCAATGCAGCTGTTTGAACTGTAGCCCATTTCTAATCAGCACATCTACTGATCCAACCAGACTGCATTCTAGCAGGTTCCCTAACTGAGCGAACGGAAGTGGTTTTGAAGGGGCTGGGTCAAATCACTCTGCTTAATATCACATTCCAGGCTGAGGCTGCTATAGATGGATGTTCAAAGTCTCCTGATTGCCATAATAACCACACACCATGGTCTTAACATGTTTACTGTAATGTCCAGGTGATATATAGAAAGGGGGGGGGCAAGTGCCAGTTCTCCCAGCACAAAAACGACCCACTTCCCGCATGGAAGATCCATCTTATCACAGAATTGCTGCCTGGGGAGGCCCTTCCTTATGACACAGCTGCCTGCCCCCTGCAGAACCAAACATGTGTCCAGCAGGCTTTCAGACATCTACTAGAAACATGTCATCTTGATGCACCAATTTACCGGTGCTCCCTCTACAGCCCCTGCTGCAGCTTCAATGCTGCAGCATTCCTGCAAGGGGGCCGTGCAGGCAGCAAAGTCGCTTCCCCTGCAAGCAGTTTGCACCTGGAGAGAACTGGCTCTGGCAGTTGCATTCTTGCAAGGAAGGGTGAGAAATGTGGCTTCCCCTCCTTCTCTTCCCACTTCAACTGCCAACATTAGCAAGAGAAGCAGGGGAAGGACTTGATTTCTCTTCTCCCCTATTTCTTTTGCAAGGGGAGCAGGAAAAGCAGGGAGACAGAACTTGATACTGGTATAGTTTTCTGCTAGATCAAGGAGTAGCTCATTCCTGTTTAACTTGGCCATGAGGAAGAGCCTTACAGTAAATAGCTATTCTGAAAGTTTGAGAAGGGAACAAGGAGAAATAAATGATTCCTGTTAGTGATGCTTTAAGAAACAGAAGTGAAGATGGATAGATGTGATTCTGCCATTGTGACCTGCTATGCTTGAGGCATCCTTGCCTGAAAACATCAAGCTATATATCTCTGACAAGTGCAAACTTGTAGCATTGATGGAAAAAAAAGGATTGAAACAGCAAATGGGTATACTTCAGCTTGTAAGAGAAGATGATTTATTAGATCAAATAAAGGAGGCACTATTCTCATATGGAGAGTCATAAAGACAGTCTTTATAACACCTTCAGTTCTTATTTATCTGGTTGAATTTTTTTTTCTAGAGACATGGGATACGTGGAAACAAATACAGTTCTACAACTTATATTGCTCATTTCTGAACTAAAAGCTTTATTCATACATACACGCCTATACGTATCTCCCCACCCAACTCAAAGTCAAGCTGAGAAGAACTCTGATCTTGCATGGAGTCTTATTCTGTGTGATGTTTGTGAAGGACTACAGTTCTTGTTCACCTTTACAAGTTCTGACAAGACTTGGCCAGTCCCAGCTTGGTTCTTAAGTGCTATCACCTCATTCAGTTCACATGGGAACCATCTCTTGCTTTGAGAACTGGTTCATGTTTTGAGAATTGTCTCATGTTTGAAAACCATCCTTGTTGAGTCTTTTTAGAAGTCTTCATTCTGGCATTTTCCCATTTGCTTCATAAGTAGAAATTAACTGGAATAAACCCTTGTGCCTGAATGGCCTGCTTTTCATGAGTCTTGTGTATTACATCTTTCATTCATGCCCTTTCATATCTTCACACAAATAGATGACACAAGGTATATGAGATATATTGGAACTATATAACCATGTAATCATTCTATAACACAGATAACAGGATGGCAACTCTACAAAAGAAAGGGTCAGAGGAGGTAATTCTCCATCAGAAAGAGAATCAGAGGAATGCATTCAGTGGATGAAAGAGACAACCAGAAAAGATATCTTAAGAACTTTGATAAGGACTTGGGTACTTCAAGAATAAGTGAGAGAATGAGAGCATAACTAACTTGGGGCCTATTAAATCACTTAGTGAAAAAATCAGAACAAATATTGACTTATAAAGTTCATGGCCACTGTCTATAAAGCAATGCTCAGAGTATGGGAAATAAAATAAGCTTGAATTCTTATCTCAGGGTCCCCCTTTTCTCCCTTCTTGGAGATAGGGATACTTACCTACTTGCTTTCTCTTGTTATCTGGTTCTTCCCCCATTCTCCAAGATTTCTCAGATTGATTGAGAAACAGAACAACTCATCATCATATTCTCTCAATATTCTAACATACAGTCATAGAATCTGGCATGAAGATCTGAATTTATTCTGGATCAGTAGGAATTCCCTGATTATATTCCTACCAGCTCAAGATGGCATCCTGCTGCTTCAAACAGTTCTTCACAACTACCTGGAAGAACATATATGCTCTTCCTAGAGAAAACTGAGCCAAAATAAGAGTTGCCTTGGCTTTGCTTCCTGTGCCCTCTTGAGCAGCTTGTATGAAAGAAACCAGATAAGACAGCTAGAAGACACCAGTAAAATTCAAAATGATCTTGATTGATTAGAGAAATGGGCTGAAAGTAACTGAATCAATGTAATATGCAGTTCTTCACATAGGAAAAGTTAAATACATATATGTAAATGGGGGATACTTGGCTTAACAATAGTACACATGAAAAATACTGGATTTCAGCACATACAGTAAGCTGAGTCAACAGTGTGGCATGGCAGCCAAAAACACAAATGTGATTTTAGGCTGTATCACCAGAATTAAGGCTTCCAAATTCCACTGAGAAGTCATTTGATACAAGGCTAAACTGTTGGACTAGAACTGGAGAAACCCAGCTCTGAGTCCACCTTTAGTCCTGAAAACTCACTGGGCCACCCAGATTTGCGTGCTGCTCACTAGCGGTGTGCTAAATGCCAGGGCTCAAAAGCAGGTGGAGCGATCCTTTTGTGAGTGTCATTCTGGCAATGAACAGATGGGTTTTCTTGGTAATGAATATAGTGTCTAAACTCTGCTTTCTTGCTGTATGACATCAACCCTCCAGAAAATATCTTTTGGGAGTCCACCACTATGCAACAGGGTGTTGAAGGAGGAAGTACTCAAGGTACATACATATTCTGATATGCAAGTATGGATGAGCAAATGAGATTATCAAGGTAATGGGGTTACCTCTGAACAGAGATGTGCAAGAAATGAAAATGAGTAGCTTATGGTTCTATAGCTTTTACCCAAAAATCTCAAAAGAAAAATTACTATGGCTCAGACCCTGATTTAAGTTAATAATTATTTAATCACATTTACATTCATGGAATTTAAATTAACCCTGCCTAATTTGTCATGTTGAGTTAAATTGGACTGAAATATGACAAACAACCTGGATCCTCCTATTGATCTCTCTGAATCAAATTACTAAAATACAGTAAACATGAAAAATGCTTACTTAAAATTTAGTTTAATAGGCACCAAGTAAAATATGTTCAATCTTTTTTCTTGAGACTACTCACATCTTGTCAGGCTGATTACTCCCATTTCAAATTCACATCATTCACCCATTTTAAAAGAAGGAGGTGGATACAGAGCAGGAAAGAATGTTGTTCTCCTACATTTGGATCATGAATTACAATATTATCAACTGAAATGTAGAAGAAGCAAGTTATAAATCAAGTACTTGCATAAGCTTTTATTTTTTGGTTTGAAATTTAGAATCCTTTAAGAATAGTATAAATCTTGTTGTTCCTACAGGAGTATGTCCTTGGAACATGACTTCTAGACCATGATCAACACTACAGTGGAAATACCCATCTGATTCTTGCCACCCATGTTGCTGAGGCCAGTCCAAGAAGTATTTCTGCCTAAAGCAAAGAAATAAATAGCAGACATACAGGCTTAATGCAATCATCACACTGGATAGATAACACAACAGTGAGTTTTGATTAACTGTCATGTCCAGAGACTGCTAGCCTGTGTTAGAATTATTGTCTCCTAACAGATGCATTGAAGCAGAATACCTGGCCTGGTTTCTGATGTCAGTCCTGTAACACTAATCCCTGCATTATTCTTCTTTTCCTTAGCCCCAACTAAAGAAGGAAATGAGGAAGATATTTCGCTCCCCACAAATGGGAGCTGCTTCTAGCCAAGATGGGGCTGGCATGGTCTAATAATATTCTTACGTATATGTATTGACCAGAATTATGGAGCTAAGTCCAGAGTCCATTCTTATATTCTGAAAGTAAATCCATAAGATACCACTGCCTATGATTCCACTTATGGCTGAAGATGTTTTAAGGAGAAAGACTTTCTTTATGGTATGCATTTGAAAGAAATTTTAGGAAAATGATAAAAACAGTCTGTAACTCGCAGCCTGTACGTCTTCAGGTTCCTGTCAGCACCTTTATTTTTCTCCTTCAGGTCTTTGGGAAAGAGGCGGAAGCCTGCTAAAAATCCTTTTTCTTCTTGTATAAATTTGTAACCTGCTTTAACACTATGCAGCATGCAAAAGTATTGTGCAGGAACAGTTATTTTTCCTTCTTGTAGATTAGAGAGGGAGGAAAAAAAGTATGTAGGCCCATTTCCCAGCCTCCTCAAAGGCAGACCCTGGTAATTACCATGCTTCTCTCATCATATCATTGGATCTTGAAGAACATTCCCTTGAAGAATATCTGGAAACTGCAATTGATCCAGAATGTGGTGGCATGGGCAGTTACGTTACATCTCTGCTCTGCATACTGCACTGACTCCCAGCCTGCTTCTGGGTACAATTCAAGGTGCTGGTTGTCACCTATAAGACCCTTCACAGCATGGGGCTGGGTTATTTATGTGACCACCTTTTTCCTATTGTTTCTATTCATCTCATTAGATACAACAGGAGGACCCATGCCCTGGGTCCTATCCATTGAGCAGTGGCACCTGATGGGACTCAGGAAACTGGCTTTTTCGGTCACAGCAGTTTTCTCTGGAATACCATACCCCATAGAATTAAGTTGCCCCCCCTCCCCACTGGCTTTTCAGAAAGCTTTGGGAACCTGGATATTTCTCCAGGCATGAGGGTTGGGAGGTTACTTTAACCTGTGACGTTTTGCTAATTTATTGTTGACTGGTGTTGTCCTCAGTTGCCATTATATGTTTTCATTATATGTCTTTATTATATTGTTGTATATTTGGTATTTGGATTTTTTTATTTTAAGCTAGCCTCCCAGAGTTGCAGTTGCGAGATGGGCGGCTATACAAAGTGAATAAATAAGTAAATAAATTCTTGCTAGATATACACAGTAATCGTCATAGAGACTGCTGTCTTTTGTTTAAATCAGAACTGGAACAATTTGCAGCCTCAGGTATCTGTGCAATTCCAACATGCTTTTTCTATTTTTGGTTGTTCCTAGAACTCCCTTTGTCCAAAAGTAAGTAATGGAATTTCCCACTATTTTAGAGTAGAAGCATTCAAAAACAATACTATATATCTGAAAAGTAGTTTGATATCATTGAAAAACAGAAAAATCCAACCTCTAACCACTATCACCACAGCAAAACTAGGCAAAAAAGTTCACTTCTGTGGGTACTGGAATGTTTCCAATATCACATCTCTTCACCCACTGCAACTTTTTGCCCTCCACAAATGTTGAGTGGCACCAAAAGCTTGATTATCCTTGACTTAAGTCTACCAGGGTAGCGCATGTCAAACTTTGAAAGCATAGGGCACAGATTCTCCCTGTCAAGATAAAATTATTGCCTTACTTCACTTTTAGGCTGTATTTGGAAATACTTTCAGCCAGGTGTGGATGCTGTAGGGAGAGATATGCTTCTCCCTATTTTGTATAATTTCTGAACACAACTCTGAGAATTGAAAGGACATCAGCTTGGAAAGGGGCATTAATTCTACAGTCAGTTGTTTGGTATAATTTCTTTTCTGATCTCTCATAGCTTTTTTATTTGGGGAAGGGGTAATTGCTCAGTCTTTAGTGAACCTTGAATTCAAACCATGCTTCCTCATCCCTCAGACAAAGATAGGTTCAGCATACCGGCAAGATTAGATGGTATGCTTGGAAGCCATATTGAGCAATTCTTCAAGATGGGCAAAATTTGGAAGAAGAAGGTTAAAAATGGCGGCTGTTCTTGTACTTGTCAGTTACTGTCTCTCTGTTCTATGCATTTGGCATCCATCTTTACCTTTAATTCAGATGGCATTTTTTAAATGAGAATTTATTAACATCTTCCAAACGTTTTCCACTTTTTTTCTTTGACGTTATTCTGGTTTTTGTCACCTACTGTAGTTGTGCAATTCTGACTCCAGAGTTGCCTGCTTCTGTCTGTGGATCAGTTTGAGCCTCCTTAATTCTATCCTTTCATCTTGTGATAGGCCCAAATGTAGTTCTCCAATCCCTAAAAAGACTTTTCCTCCCACTACCATGGCCATCTTTTGTGAAAGAGGGTTTTATTTTTCTGCTTCATTCTCATTAAGAACTTATATTTTGGAGGTAGTGTTTTTAGGTTTTTTATTATTTTGGGGCAACTGAGAGTGCTATGTTGCTTTATTTGCTTTGCACCTATAACATCTCTTGGCTATGTACATTTCCTAATTCAAAATAGAGCCATAGGAGGTACTGTTTCATAATATCTTTGCTGGCCTTTAACTGAACCACAGAGAGGTGTGAAGACTTCAGACCACAAGGGAGGGGATTTTACAGTTAAAGACAGAACATTCATACACATTCCTTGGCTACCTCATAACTCAGACAAGTACAAGAATCCAAACACATACGTTCCACTGAGAGTTTCACTGAATATTTCTTGATTTTTTTTCAAAAGAGGAAATGGTTTCCTATCAACTTGGAAGATAATTTAAAAACATGCCAAAGACAGTGCTGACTCTGTTAGATGTCTCCCTAGATAAAGTTATCACATATTGATAACCTGAATTCAAATCCTTTCTTAAACATTCTTATATTTACATCAGAAGAAGAGAAAGAAAAGTAGTCTGATTTCACAAATGGATTAATTCTGAGATCTTTGTTCTTGAACCTTTCTCCATCTCCACCTACAAGCATTTCCTGGAAACATCTTTTTTTCTGCCATGTCCCCATGATGTTGACTTCATCTCTTCACCAGCCTGTAAGTAGGCAGGTTTCACTTATCCTTAAATACATCAGTGTTAAAGCAGAATTCCCTCCTTCCCTTGTTCTGATACTGTCCAAGGGTAGCCTCTGTGTGGGTATGTACAATATGTTAGGCTTTCCATCCATTACTTTGGAGGGAAGTCACATGACTGCAGTGACTTCAAATTGAGGCAGTAGAGGCAAGAGAAGGATCAGCAATGGAGTCAACATACTTCATGCCAGTATGGTTTTCTGCTGACTCAGGGATGAGTGAGGAAGATTTCACCTGAGCAATGAGGAAGGCTCCTTTATATAAGCATGCTTTATGTAATGTCTACATTGCAGATGAAATAAACATTTTCCATAGAACAAGTGTTTTAAAGACTGCCAATTTATACAAAGAATTCTCATGATCATAATTTTTATTTTAAAACTTTAACATATATATTATTTGGGCTTATTTGGGTCTTATCAGGTCCCCTTTTTCTCTTCTCTGAGGCCATTACAGGGGATCAAAGCCTCCTATTACCACAGAGACAAGCTCCAGAGCTTTGAAGATATCCACCTAGTTCCCATTTTCAGAAGCAGTCTATCTCATTGTATGCATCATCAAAGTCCTATTGGTATCTCCCTGTGTCCGTATCAGATACAAAAAATTGCAAAAAAAAAAAATTATGGATTTTTTTCCACCAGTTCCCTTATAATATAATCATGTTATATAATCATCTATAACATCACAAGTGAAATAATTCTTTTCTGCCTAAAAATAATTAACAAGACAATCTTGTTCTCTGTAAAGAGAGGGTGTGGAAGGATATTAGGAAAGGTTTAAAAATTGTAGTAACAGTGTAGTCCCTTAAAGATGATTGGCAAAAACAATATATTGTTTAATCCTAGGGCTAAATAAGGAAGGGGAATCCTAACTAAAATTATTTCAAATGTTCATTTGCTGAAGCTGCAATATTGTTTGTATTCACATTTTCTATACTTTTTAAAAAACATGTTTATTTCTATATATCTTTGAATTGCCATTTAATTATAACAATACAGTTTGGGTTGGAGATTATAATTCTATCATTGATTGATTGATTATGTGCCATGTTGGTATCAATTCTTAGTGACCACTTAGATAGATTTGCTCTATGACAATCTGTCTCCAACCTGGTCCTTCAGGTCTTCTAACAGTGCACCTACTGTCACTGTAACTGAGTCGATCCACCTTGCTGCTGGTTGTTCTCTTCTTCTCTTTCCTCCTACCTGTTCCTGCAGAGCTAGGTCTTTGCATAATGTTTCTGAAGTAGGATAATTTGAGCCTGGTCATTTGTGCCTTGAGTTAGAGCTCTCAGTTGATTTGTTTGATGATCCATTTGTTTGTTTTCTTGGCTGTCCATGGTATCCTCAGAAGACTTTTCCAACACCAAAGTTCAGAAGTGTCAATATTCTTCCTATTTTGCTTCTTCAAAGTCCAAATTTCACTTCCATGGAGTGTCACAGGGAATACCATAGCTTGCACTATTCTGATCTTTGTAGATATAGACACATCATGGCATCTGAATGTCTTTTCCAAGGGCTTCATGACTGCTCTCTAGACTGCTGATTTGTTAGTTTATAGTGTATTTCTTGACTGCTGGTGCCTTTACTGTTGACGATTGATCCTAAAAGGCAGTAGCTATCCATCAGTTCAATATCTACATTGACAATTCTAAGACTGGTATTGTCCTACTTGTTGTCATTTATTTGGTCTTGTTTATATTCTTTATATTTAATTTTAGTCCCATTTTTCACTGTGCTTCTTGACGTTTATTATTACAGCTGGCAGATCCTTGGTATTTTTGGTTATTGCAGTAGTATTATCAGCATAGCACAGGTAATTGATGTTTCTTCCTCCAATTTATAACTATGCTCATCTTCTTGCAGTCCAGTTTCCCTTAATATATATTCAGTATATAAGCTGAATTCTAGCATCACCAAGTCACAGTCTACAAATTTTTCATGGCTGAGTTTTTAATGTAGTTACTAATTATTTGTAGTTATATGAATAAATAGTGGGTGTTCTGAATCCTCATGACATTTCACAACTTGTGCTTAAATTACAAACATTTGCACAATATTTCCAGTCAAACCACCTTTATTCTCACTTGAAAACCTTTCTGTGAACAGCACAATTTGTTGAATTTAAAACCTAATGATACTGCAAAAGATACACCAGAAGCAGAATGTATTTCTGTAAAATTTCTACATTTAACTGATCTAAGCAAATATATTAACCAGTACTGAAAAATATCAAGACATTTTCTATAGAAACTCAGTGCTTGGACATAAGAAAACAAAACTGAAAATGAAATTCTGCCTGGAGATTTCCTATTTGTTATTTGAGTTGTTTGAACAATAATAAATGCATTTATTTATGTACTCTTGATTGATTCAGTATGACACTTAGCAACCACATAGATAGATTTTCTCCATGAACATATGATATAAATCTTATTTTTTAACTAGACTGTCATTTTGCAATCAGCAAGAAATTATTTTGTCAGTTGTTCTATATTCATAATCCTAATACAGAAATTGAGCTCATATTTAGTTTAACCAAAGTACCTTAATAATTGTTCTGGGCTCACATGGCATTTCAAATACAGCTGTTTGTTTGCTATAAAGCTTTTCAATCAAACTAACACACATCCCTGAGTTGGCAAAAACTGATGTCATCCAGTCTCTTACACTTTGCGCTGCCAAAATTCAATAGCCTGCATTTTGCATTTCCTGGCAGAAGAATAAAATGTAATCCCAAAGGCCCCCACTCTTTCCAAAAAGTCAAACTGTTTTACCCCCTACCACTATGTCACTGAACATAGCCCCTGTGGACCAAGAAGAGCAATCTGTGTTCCATCCCTAATCTAGAACTCTTACTCAATGCACTTCAGTCCATTTACAGTGTAAACTACCTTACTGTATTGGGATACAAGTTCCTTGCAAACTGGAAAGAGAAAGTTGCAGTCCTATGGATCATATTAATATAAATAATATTTGTGGCAATTGGAATGAAAGAGAAAAGTACAAGTTGGGAGGGAAAGGAAGCTGCGTGAGTGTGACTTTCATACTCTCAGCATCCAGTCAGAACAACGGTAAGGCAATTCCAAAGAGGGTTGTGATGCCAGGGCGTCATCAAGTGGCCACTTGCAAAAGTGCAAAGGAAACATGGAGCACACAAACCTTTTGCTAATATCCATTTGCACCCCTCAGGAATCAGTATTTATTCAGTTATCACCTGTTCAATTATCAGGAGGTGACAGGTTTAATAGGAGCCACCTGTTTTCAAATAGGAACACTTATTGAGGCACTAAAAACATGCATGAAGACCACGACATTTCTTTATGAGCCAGGTGTCATCAACCAGAATACAAAATGAGCATTATTCCTGCAGCATGTAGTGTCTTTTGGGCATAGATGACAATGATTAAATTAATATCTGACCTAAACTTTGAATTTAACAAATTCAGACCCAAATCAAAATGCAAACTCGGTGTGGCATTAAGAATGAAATGCCATTTAAAGTTCACAGTACAAGTGCTGCTTGATATGTTGCTTTTTTGAAATGGCAATGATTTTTTAATTCATGAGAATAAGGGATGTGGTTCTTCTAGGGGCACTTCCCCACCAATCTTTGCATCACTCCAGTCCTCACAGATCTCACAACATTGTTTTTTAGAGCTGGGTCACTTTATTTCTGATGTGACTCTGGTTTATCTGAAATCACAACTGATGTTGTTTTTTGTATCCCTGCTGCTTTGCATACAGTGTTCTGGGGAAAATGCCTGGTTGTAAAATTGCCAACATATTATTATTTCACCTTATAACTCACAGGCTTTTAAAGGCACTAGAGGAATGCAGCATTCCTCTGTACCAACAGAAAACTTTGAAGGATTTCCATTCTCTTTTTCTTTTCTTTTTTATAGTTTACTTTTCCTTACATAGCTTCCCATTGAAGCAACCTTTCCTCTTTTCCTTCCTTCCTTTCTTCTGCAAACCACCAGACGAATGCAACAAATGCATGTACTGAAAAACATGGATGGAGTGGGCACTAACCATTTATTGTACAGTATACTTTTGTATGTGGAGGGTGAGGGGAAAGAAATGTTACTTTTCAGCTGAAACTAACCTCAGGAGGACACAGTGACTGGGTGACATTTTTGACACTCCCTTGTTGCCTTGCTAACAGGCAGTTGACTAGCTTGGGTCCACAGCGGTTCCTTGCATTTTGGGATCAAGTTAAACTGTTTTGAAAATGGTGTGGAAGCTAACGCTGATTTCCAAGGTCTCAGATGTGAGAATCCTTGGCTGGAGATGCTGGGGAATGGAGCTGGAGTAATATCAGGGGCCCTGAGTGTCTGCTCAGAGCCCCCAAAACACTGGCCAAGGGAAGTAGATGGCGGCAGCAGCAGCAAAGAGGCCCAGACGCAATTCTGAGCTGATGTAAACTTGCTGAGAAATGGGGCTGATGTTGCTCATAACAGTGCCTTTTTTTTTTACTATTATTTTAAGTTCTATTAAAGATGCTTGTGTGTGTGTGTGTTTTCACTCTACAACCAGCTTGTGCTTGTTCTCTAAAAAAAGTACCACCCCTCAAGGCTATGAAGTCCAGGCCATAGAATCACTTTTGGTTTCCCAGGTCTACCAGAAGGGTTAGGTGCCCTCCCTCACTTGGAACCATAAGTGCCCTCCCTCACTTGGAACACTGGTTTACTCCACCTAACAATTAAAAAAAAAAAACTTTTAAAATGTGTAACTTTCCAGTTTTTATTTAAATAATGCATGGATTTCCAGTGGAGCCTCTGGAATAATGTATCACAGAGCATCCTGTTTTGTCACCCTGGGGTATCTGCCAGGGAGAACGTGGTGAGTTGCATGATATACCTGGCTTGTAAAAAATGGTAGTACCTTTTCTGACTAACACATTTTATTAAAAAGCTGCATCTCATGAAAGCTTATGCCTTTTAATAAAATGTGTTAGTCCAAAAAGGTGTTATTAGACTGATTTTTTGCCACCATAGACTAATAGGGCTCTCCTCCTACATGGCTTGTATGATCAGTAAACCACCTGGAATTCCTCTGGACTGAGATGGGGAACAAGATCACATGATAATTTTAAAAAATAAATAAACCAGAGTGCCACATTTCTGAACCAACAACTACCTGGGGCAAATGTGCCCTGCCAGTTCACAGAGGAAAGTGACTATCTACCTGCTGGGGAGTCCACTCTTCACTCAGTTCCCTGAGGTTCCCTCAGGCCTCAGTGATAATGTAGATCAGTGTTTCTCAACCTCAACAGCTTTAAGATGCATGGATTTCAACTTCCAGAGTAGACCCTGAATTCTCAGAGTGGTAGTCCACACATCTTAAAGTTGTTGAGGTTTAGAAACACTGATGTAAATAATTCTCTGGACTCCTTTTGTGATTCTGGTGGCAAGATGAAAAAGGCAGCTTTCTGCTTCAAGGTTCCCCCTTCAAGGTTATAACAGCTCTCTCCCCTCAGGAGATGTCTCAAAAACTGAGACCAAGATGCTGCAATGGCTGCTACTACTGAATGCATGGAGTAACTAACAGGGCAGCACTTTAAGTCTCAACAGGACTTATGTAGTAGATCTCACATACACAGAGAGAGAGACACACACCAAAGGTGGCTAATAATAATCAACAAAGAGTCTTATACGGAACCGGTGGTCTAAGTTCTTTTAAAATAAGAGTCCAAGATATTTGTAATTGGTTTCCATTACACTTGTTTTTCATGTAGTTTGAATAACGTCATACATGGAATTATCCTTTTGACACACAAACACAAAGAGAGAGATGGAAGGTTTTACTGTATTCAAAGTTTCTCACCTTAAAAATAAATAATCTTATTCAAGAGACAAATTTCAATATATTGAACTTCAATGTGCAGTCTAGATCAAGACTACCATACAGGTTTAAATCTTCTACCCAGATATTTTCTTGCAAATACACAACAAGCATACTTATTTAGAAACAGATTAAAGCCTTGGTGCCACCAGAGTCTTTTTCCTTTTTTTCCTATTTCTTTTAAATTCCCAGCCACGTTCACTAGAAAGCTTGCATAGCTGTTTCTCAAGCTGCCCCTGGGTCTGTCTGTGTGCATGTGTGCATGTATGCCCAGCCACTTCATTTCACCTGCAATCCCAATACAAGAGCTGTCTGTGCATCATACACACACACGTGCAGACACGCAAGGGACAGCTTTTGAACCCTCCATTTTTGAAAGGATGTGGCTCCTTTAGCCCACTCGGGGAAGCTCCTCTTTCAAATGTCTTGCACGGCTTTTCTGCTTAGCTTTTCACAATCAATCCAAGACCAGTTTGGGACTGTCACCTGCTGGGCCTCCTCCCTGTTGGAGCATCCAAAGCAAGAACTCTATCCAATATGATGACATTTATTTGCATTACCAAAGAAATCACACTCATCTTCTTACCCCTGATTTTGTCGAATTGGTTCATGCCTTGCTGTCATGCAACAATTTCTCACACAAAATTATTCATACAAGAAGTGGTATATATGAGTTGGAGTTCCAGACAGTTTCTCCTGAGAATTGTATAATGCCAAGGTGAGAATTATGATTAAATCCTGTCAGAGACAGAACTTGGCACAAACCCATTATCAACTTAAAATTGTTGAAATTGCTTGAAGATTCCAGTCTAGATGATTTGATTTGTCCATTAGTATTATCTGGCCAAACACTATCAAATATTTTGGCTTGGCAGGGAAAAAAGTGTGTTTCACGTTCAACTGCTTTAAAATAGAAGTGGTGTAAATATTTGTTGCATAAGGCAACGCTGCCTGCAATCACCATAGTAAAAAACAAACAAACGTTAGTTTCTTTTGGTCATCACATAGCAATATGTTGACTTTAAGGGTAGGAGAAAAGAAAGAGGATTCCTTTCTACTCTTTATGGAAAGCAAGAAGACCTGTGGAAGACCCCAAAAAAGCTGCAAAGATACAGAGAATGAAAAGAAAGCCACAAGGCAGGGGGAATCCTGGAGACGGAGTAAAAAACAAGTAAATGCAAGTAAAGAAGGAAGAGAAAATAGACTTGGATATTTATTTATTTGTTTGTTTGACCAGGTTTATTCACTGCCTCAATCCCCAAACCAACTCTCAGCGGCATTTGTAGCATGGTCTGCCAACAGATTATCACTGCAGGCTTCCAGCTTAGGGAGCTAAGTATGTTTATTCAGAAATAAGCCTTCTGAGGTTTAAAGGGGTATCGCTTTGGGCACACACATTTATCCATTTATTTTTACTGAACCAAAAGCAATCTCAGTGCAGCTAAGCCAGAAGATGCTTATTTCTAGATCAGAGTGACTTCCTGAAAGGAACTTTTGAACTTAATTCCTGAGAGCGATCTGCCTTTTTTTCTGCAGTCTTCAGAGGGAATGCCTTAGAGATACTCTAAAGTGCCCAAAGAAATACTAGGAAAAATGTACCCTATAAACCAGGAGCCAGCAACCTTTCCATAGCCAGGAGCTGCATAGGAGATATGGCTGGCAAACCAGCAAGATTACTGGAATGGGCAGGACTGACGTTTATTTCTTTAATGGAGATAAGGATAACACGGAAGTATTGGGTTGTTTTTTTTTACTTACTTCTTCAGAAAATTGCACCACTGTTGTTAGAGTGACAACAAGAAGGTGTCATGATGTATGTGCCATCCCTTCATGTCTTCATATCAGGGCTGACAGTCCAATATGTTTAAGCAGAGGAAAGACAGCCATCTCACACTGATGCTTTGGTTTGGAAGCAGGGGCCTTGGGCTCAATGGCCTAGGTGTCTCCTATGAAGACTATGATTCTGTGGTACTCAACCACAAGTCATGTCAAACTACCTTTGTATCCTTCCTCTTTTTCCCCCTTTTTTCTTTTTACAAATGCTAAGCTAGGGGATTAGGGGAATGCTATGGTCATGGATGTAATATCTTCATTTCAGCAAAGTTTTCAGCAAGATCATCCAGATATTTTTCTTGGCAAGCTGGAAAATTAAGTCAGGCAAAGTTGTTCCATGGATGATAATCTTTAATAATGTGGGTAGTTTTGTTCTAAAATATGTTAATGGACTTGTGATGGACTCTCTGTGCATCTGCAGAGTGCATCTGATTGATATATTTTATCACATGAAGATGAATTAACAAAAGGACCAGCTACAAACATATACAATATATATTATTATTTATTACATGTTGACTTATGTTCAAGATAATATAAGAACTATACAAATAAATATTACATAATACAGACAAAAGCATGTAAGCAAACCCCCAACACTGCTTTCCCACAAGTTTAGGGGCAAAATACAGAATACCATATACTTGTATTTTCCATTGATTTCAGTGGGAAAATGTAAACACCTGCCTGACTCTCATATAAAAATCAAGCAACATAAGAGATGTTGATGTCACTGTCTTGTTGAGCCAAGATTTTCTTTCTTCGGTTTCTCTCTAAAATTTAAATAACTTTTTAAGGTTGTTATTATTTGGTGTTCTTCTCTAGTCATAGTATATCCGGTACACTTTTTAAGAAATGTTGACAAAGTCTTATTACATGTAATAAGGCTTATTCTCAGGAATGACATACTGCAGGCCTAATTTCACTAATTTCATTGCAACCATTTCACCAATTCTTGCAGCCTAGGTTTACCTACCCCATTCATTGTTGCAAGCTTCCCCAGTCTAGTGCCTTCCAGACATGTCATGTCCTTTCATCCCCAGACAGTATAGGCTAAGAGTGGTGATGCAGATGAATAGTTCCCATTACTATACATTGCAGAAAACTATAAATCAGACTTCAACCAAAGCCTTTAACACCCTTTTTATGGCTGCCTGATCAGACCCCCTTTGTACAGACAGAAGGAAATCATGAAATGGTATTCTAAACATCATGATGATCCTCCTGCTAATTTCAGTGCTTTAGAAAGCAAAATAAATAAGTAAATGTATAGTTAATTCAGAGACTAGTAATGGTCGGTGAGCTCTCTGCTTCTGCTATGTTCAGCAGGCCCTGTGATTGGATGAGATCTCTCTGCTGAGGAAAGTGAGCTCAGACAAATAGTTGGGGGAAAGAAATCTTGATGGATCTCAGAGACATCATCATCATCTTCATGAGGTGATCAGCCCATGTGTAATTACTGTAGTATGGTGGGAAGAACAGTCCTTCCTCACCAGCTTTGCTGTCTCCCCATCCATCTTGGTGAGAAAAGTTGAAAACAGGGCCTAAACTTCCCATGTGATTCAGAACTCATGTAAGAAGGGTTCAAAATCATGCAGGGAACCAATATACATAGGTGAAGAATCCCACTTCAAGCCTTCCTTCCTCATATGTGGATCACTGGTGAAGGCCTGGCTAGTAAAGATGAAGGCAGTTATAATTGTGTGAGAAAAAGAAATGTGAAAAAAGCAAAAGAGGTTCATTACTGAATTCAGAGTATAAAGTGCTACATGTGCTGAGCCCAGAAGACATACAGAAGAAAATGAAAACAATCTTTCTTCATCCACTGCAATGTAAGCCGTGTTCCTGATTTAGCAAAATTGAAGCACTGCTGCACCAACACCTCAGTCAACTCTGCATTGCTTCTCCCTCTTCACTGTGGTGCTGTTACTTGATTCCTTTCCCTCCAGAATACTCTTGGTATGGACTGAGCCGTGTTTTAGGGCGTGGGATAGAGAACTCCTGTTGGGGCTCAAGGTTCTGAAAAAGGAAGAGAATTGTAATTTTGAGATTATAAAGTAACATCTATCCCAAGAGAGGCAGACTCGTATTAGTTCACTTGTATGCTCCTTGAGGAGAAGATCCCAAGTAACCTAAGAAGAGTGAACCTTGCTGTTACAAAGACAGAGTGGTGGTGGTTACTATCTCATTAAATATCAAGAAGAAAAGCCAAAGCTTAGACATTTAATCTTGAACTAGTCAAATGGACAATGTTGTGTATTAGATGGCTAGCTTACATAACATATCCCTAAACCAAAGAGAAATTCATAGCAGGTCCAAGAACATCCTTAATGACTGTTCAGGCATGCTAAGAAATGACACTATCTATCATTTGCACAGTGACTTTTCTCCACCAACCCCACTCCAATGAAGAATAGGAAAGGTCTCGGTGACTTTTTTCTAACTTGGTTTAGGTTGCCTTCAGTAGCCTCCATAGCACCAACAAAATGCTTGCCCTGCAAACGTTAATTAGCTGGTATGGTACTTTGAAGACAACAGCAAAAATGCTGAGCTTAATACAGACTACAGAAAGCTCCACAAGGCAGGTAGGATTGCCAGATCTAGGCATCTAAACATCTGGATGACCAAAAGATACAGCAACACTAAGTTGCCATCTAGTGGTTTTCGAGGTTTTTGAAGCCTAGATCTGCCTGATAGCCCTAGATATAAGGAAAGGTAATTAGGAAAAATATCATCTCTCTCTGAAATCACATTTTTCACCTGAACATATCCTGAGGGTAATATTTGTTATTGTAATCCTAATCAAAATCAGAGTAGGGCCCAGCATCAAATTTTATCAAGCATTTTATAAGCACTTTACCTTTTCCTGCCCAAGAAATTGTTCTTTTCATCTGCACAAGAACATTGCCACAACTAGTTATCATTTATCAAAAGCAGCTTATTAACTAATACGTCATTACATGAACATCAGGTCCTTTTTTCCAGATGTCTAACTTTCTAAACATGTTAAACTTTCCTTCTACAGCACTTGGTTGATGAGGTTATATTATAGTGCCTTATTTCCCTAATGAAAGGAAAGTTGTTTCATTTACCTTCAGTTGAAGATGAGTTGAATAAGGGACATATGAGCCAGTATTTTCTTCTGGAACCACAAAAGAGATGCAAAGAGTGAAAAAGACAATGAGCTTTAGAATTAGTATAAGTAAGTAAATTTACTTTGGTTCAAAATAACAATCTGTGGCGTGAATACTTATACCAGCCTTTTCCAATCTGCCACCCTCCAGATGTCCACTGAAGTTGGGTGGCTAATAAATTTAAAGAAATAAACAAAGAAACAAATAAAAATAACATATTAGGACTGTGGTTTCAGAATTCCCACCATGGGCATCCACAATGACAGTCTCTGGCTTCAAAATGACAGGCATGACCAAGCGATCAAATCCTTTTTAACATCCATTGCATGCATTGCAACCATTTCAAAAGAGCATCTGCCATTCTGAAGCCAGTGACTGTTGCTGTGGACGCCCGATTCCCAGTCCATTGGAAATGTGCAGTCTCAACACACCTGGAGGTCGCTAAGTTGGGAAAGGTCATTTTATATTCCCATTGTATATTTTTGGCACCTATTCTTAAAGAGAGTTATAAAGAATGTATGACCACTTGGCAAAATGAGTGATATGCCACCTTCCGGCTCCTGAGATTCCCCCTCCCTGCCCCACAGTGCCATGCCATCAACTCACCCCCAACTCCCAGTGCTTTCCAACTAATGTGAAAAGTGTCCTTTTTGCCCTCTCTCTTGCCGCAAATCAAATGGGGTGAGATGATGAAGAGGTTGGGGGGCCTATTGCAGGCTGGAATGTTGATTTTGAGTGCAACTATGAGGATCTGATAGCAAGAATAGTAAATACTGATGGTCGGATGGAAGTGCTCTAAGGGCCATGGGAGGTCTGGAGGCAGGGCTTGCATATACATCTAAAATCTTCCTCATTTAGTCCAGCTCATGTTGTGAGTATGCAACTCATAAGATATTCTTGTGTTGTATTGAAATAAGGGGAATGAGTAATCCTTGCGAAGGATCCTTGCAAAAACTAAAAAGAAAATCCTTGTACCTGATGCTTCTGAACAATTTCAGGTATCTAACCCTTCTTAAAACAAATGAAAGATTTAGACAAAGTCACAATGTTTATCTGCCACAAATTTATCTTTTCATACTAACAAAGGTTCAGTTAAACTCTTTCAGACTGAGAGGATCTGACAGTTCAACAAATAATAAAATAAAATCAATATTAATTGTGGCTGCAGATTGCTTTATCAGAGAAGTTTTTAATAAAGTTCAAATTTCAGTTAGTGAATTGTTCAATTAAAACCTTGGCTGGTTAATCAGTAATCATAAGTTTTAATTGATGGACTCTTGCATACAATTTTAATGTGGCTTTTGTTGTATAATAAAAATAGTAAAAATGGTATTTTCTTCTGGTAAGGAATGGTGTCTTTTTAGTTATTTCTTTACACAATTGGTTATCATGGAATTTGTTTGATGAATCAAAGTATATATGATTGCTATTACATTATTGTTGTTTTTATTATCATTATCATTACCTCAAATCAATCCACTGCAGAATAAAGGCCTCAGGTGTTATATGTACTTAAATATTATCAATACATCCAGTAGTTGATCTAATGCTTAATGATTAATCAATTTGTTATTTGTCAATAATGTTAACGTTTTGAATAATATTATTAATCTTTTGCTTTAAGCATTTTCTTTCAGCTAGCTGGCTTTGGTTTTCATTGGGGTGCAGTAGTTGTTATCTTACCTTGTGCGTTGTCTTCCTGAGCATAAGCTTGATTTTCTATTCCGTATGTTTTTTTCATGCCTTTTGCCTGGCAAAAACTGTTCTCCAGAGGATAGTCTCCAGGCTGCCGTGGAGCAGGGAGGACACAGAGTTCGGGTATTGCATACAGAATCAGGAAAGCCCAGCCATTTACTATCAGAACAATGCCAAGGAGAGGATCGTTCCAAAGTGATGGTTCACCTAAAGCACTGATGCCTTGTATCAGGATAGAAATCCATGCCACCCAAATGCCTATGGAGACCAAGGCTGTGAGGAGTATGTGGACACCATGCCTCTTCCACCTCTTGTATGATCCACAAAACACAAACATGGAAACTATGCAGAGGAGAGCCATCAAGGAAAGCACATAGATGAGAATTAAAACAAAGTCTCTTCGTCTTTCCTTATTCATCACATTGCGCATTTCCTTCAAGGCTGTGATATTGACTGCTACATATTGTATGGCTATAATCACTTGTACAATAGTTAAACCAAAGACCATAATAAGCAACACTAGTGCTGAAAATGGACTTCTTCCTCTCACCAACTTGATGAGATCCAAGGCATGGGCCAGAAGACAGGCAAAGCAGAGGGCAAAGAAGACCCCAAAAAGGAAGAAACGTGTGGGAGCAGTTTGCTCATTGAGCCTGATGATAAAGGCAAATGTGAGGCCAAAAATTCCTAGAGTGCCTAAGAGGAAGAGGAACTGGACTGGGATCAGGCTACGTTTTGTATTGTCTTGGGCTTTACAGGTAAGAAGAAAAAGCACAAGGATGAGGATGGCTGTGACAATTATACCAACTGCTGCCAGAACTTCCAGAATAATCCCCCAATAATTATTGGTATCACAGAGGAAGTAGTAGTCGTTGGGTATGTTGCCACAGCCTTGGGGAGGTACAGTAGTAGACATGGCACTTCAGGTGGCTTATCTTAAAAGCAAACCTGTGGGAAATAAGACAAATTTGGGATTATAAATATATGTTAAAAAAACAACAAGTTAAATGGTCAGGCATTTAACTGTATAATGAATCAAATAATTCATATAGATACAATTCTTATTTACTTCACATGTAAATATGAAGCAACCTGATCCCAAGTTGGATCACAGGTTTGCTTAGCCCAACGTTATCTGTTCTGACTGGGAGCAGTGCTGGGGTGCAACATCTGGATCTGATCCAGTAATGGGTGGAGATGAGCCAGAAGCTGAGATTTAGGAGTGATCCCATATGAAAGGCCCTTACTGCAATAAAAAGGCACCGTATACATAGCCCATCTCTTTCTACATAGCAGAAGAATTGGCAGGAAAACACTACAAGGCTCTCTGTAATTTAAGAATAAATCTATCCATACACTCCATGGCTTTCCTATAAATGATAATCTCTTTTCTGAAGCAGCAGCAGCACCCCTGAGAACAAGGATGTCTGCAGGGGCAGGGACATCCAGGGTGGATGAATAACAAAAATGGCAGGTGTGATTAAGTGATCAAAGCCCCACCCTTTTTTACATGCATGAGATGCATGCAGTACGCTTATAAAAGGAACAAGGTGGCACCTGCCATTTTGACATAATTGATCCCACGCCCACAGATGCCCCTGTGAGGGAGGTCAAAAATATCAAAATGGAAGTGTCATCAGAAGCCCGGTACATATTACCATATGTGGTGGACATGCTCAGAAGCTAAAAGATATTGGATTAAAATCCACACATGGTTGGAAAAAATGACAAAACAACATATAGACTTTAAACCAGAGACATTTCTATTAGGAATTATACCTGAAACATGTAGTAAAGAACTGAAATATTTGATTGTAAATGTTTTGACAGCGGCTAGAATTGTATTTGCTAAAAATTGGAAAAATGAAAAAGTACCTATGCAGGAGGAAGTCATTAAGAAAATTATGGAATGTGCAGAGATGAGTAAATTAACATTTGAAATTAGAGAGCAAGAAGACAAACAATTCTATATGATATGGGATTTGTTTTATCAATGGTTGGATGAAAAGATATAGTAATGTAATAGATCAGCAAATTATATAATAGAAACTTGACAAACTGATATAAATTGCTATATATATATATATATATATATATATATATAATCAATGGATAAAAATGATATAAATCTTATTATGAAAGCTGGTGTCATAGATTAGTAACAAATGAATAATAATTGATAACTGATAAATATATAAATATGTGTTGGATAGATGACATGAGACTTTATATAAATGATGAGTGAAGACTATGAAAGGATGGCACAAATGATTGGTAACTGGCTGACACACGGTTTAAAATGGAAAATGGTTTTTTATGCTTTTTATGCTATTGTTTGTTTGTGTTTGTTGTAAAAAATAAAAAATTTACTAAAAAAATAATAATATCAAAATGGCAGGTGTAATTGCATGTGACCCTTGGACAAAATGTGTGGGGCTTTGATCACGTGGTCATGGCTGCCATCTTGATTTTTTTAACCCCTTCTGAATTTCCGCCATCTTGATTTTTTTAACTGCATCTGAATTTCTACCATCTTGAACTTCAGCAGCAATCCACTGACAAACGGAGATGTGATCTCCTACTGACTTCTGTGGCCCAAACCTAACAGATCTGAGAAAGCTAATATAGATAACAAAAATAATATTACCCAGTCCCCCTTCATGCAAATCCTTTCCAAAGTCACAGCCCAACCTTCTTATATTAATATCACATTATCAATCCATAAACTATGGTTCTTTTTTACCCCTATTTTTTTTTTAAAGGAGCATGGTTTAATTCCTGCCTTAAATTGGTAGAATGTAAACTGGTTAACAGAAGCAAAGCAGTGGCTATACTGCTCCCCCACCCTCAAGATCTGAGCCAATGTTTCTCTACCTTGGCCACATGAAGATGTGTGGACTTCAACTCCCAGAATTCTGGGAGTTCAAGTCCACACATCTTCAAGTGGCCAAGGTAGAGAAACCCTGATCTGAGCTATAAAAATCCTGGTGGCCACTAGATGGCAACAAAGAGACTATTTATTTACTATTACAACTGTTTGTATGCCACCTCTTTGAATGACTGAAGGTGGCTAACAATGGTACATTGAACAATCCACAAAACTGAAAACGTTTGAAACATTAAATCTTAAAATCTTGGGTGGGGGTTGGCGAGGGGAATCTGCTGTCTTCCATAAAATTCACTCTTCAAAAGTCCTGTGGAAGAGGAAAGTCTTCTCCTGCTTTCTAAAGGATGAAAGAAAAGGAGGGGGCTAGTTTAACCTCTAAGAGGAAGCTGTTCACAGAGAGGAGGCTGCCACTAAGAATGCTGTTTTCTGGGTTCCCACCCCCAAATCTTTCTAGGGGCAGGTACCTGCCACATCTTTTCCTTGCCAGATTGTGTAGCCTTCTACCTGGAAAAGATGGTCCCAAAGGTATCAGGCGCCCAAGCCATAGAGAGTTTTGTTTGGAAACCTTTTGGCAAATGTAGATCTCCCCAAATAGGTGTTACTCTGAACACCTCCTGACTTGAGACTGATGATCTGTGCTCCCAGATGTGATTTTTTTCTTGTAAATCATTTTGTGCATATTTATTTAGAAAAGAAAAGTAAACATAAACAAATAAAATGACTGTGAAAGACCCAAGCTTCAATGAATACTACAAAGTTATATGAATATAAAGATTTCTCCATTAGAAAAGATCTCCTCCCCTTCCCTTTCTTCTCTTCATCCAAGCTACTCAGTGAAATGTTTCTGAACAATAGGGTATTTTACCTTCCCAATAATCATATAAACTGAAGGTAAAACAGAGAATGTTGTAACTGGTTAAATATCACCCATAGAAAACCCCATGCTGAGCCTGGATTGAATCCCTGCCTCTCCCTAGAACAATATTCTGTTCTATCCATTAATCCTTACAGTAGTCTAAGATGGTTTTCAGAAGCTGAAATCTGGAAAGTTCTTAAAAACTTTGCTGATCCTGATACTACATCCTCTATTAAATCAGGTATATCAGGTAAAGATGGCAACATAACAAAATTTCTTTGGTAAGGTTGAGAGAGAGCCACCTTTATTGTTCCTGTCACCACCAGCGTTAGTGCCCTAGTAGTCCCATCACAATAACTTTGGCATCAATTTACCTTGACTGTGTTCTGGTTCAGAAGAGAAGAAGAGTTGTCTTCAACAGCAGAGGAAAGTGCCTGCTCTGCCAACTTGAAAAATAATCTCTGCTCTTGCTGCTTTTCTCTCCCTGCATGGACAAGCACAGAATTGCTCTCACCCTCTCTTGGGAAGCTTTAAAAGGAAATAAAGAAAAAAGGGGGGATAAGGGAATTGGGCACGCCTATTCCAGTTCCACTACTCCTGGTGCTGTTATAAATATAACATTCTAGTGCCAGGAGATGAAGTCAAATTTCTGACGTCAACTGGATAGTCAGTCCGATGGCTGGGTGGGGAAGGAATCTTTGACTGGCTCACCTCTCAACAGATTCTATTGCCTTTTATCCAGTCAGCCAATAATTTGTACAACGTAGGGCTTGAGAAACCTAGAGGTGTGGGGCAAGGAGATCCCCAGCCCTAGATAGTACCTTTGTGTATTATTTTTGTGTACAAAACTGACCATGTCTAGTGGGTTCCTGCTTTCTCCATTGTACTCAGTAGTCTTGGAGCAGAAGTTGATCATACTTTCATACTTGAAATTTTTCAGAAATTTCCTGGTCTTGTTTCCCTAAACAAATGTGGGGTATGGATTCTTTTTGTTTGTTTGCTTGTTTGTTTTTAGATTTTTGTAATCCCGACTTTATTATTTTTATAAATAACTCAAGGTAGCAAACATACCTAATACTCCTTCCTCCTCCTATTTTCCCCACAACAATAACCCTGTGAGGTGAGTTGGGCTGAGAAAGAGCAAGTAGCCCAAAGTCACCCAGCTGGCTTTCATGCCTAAAGCGGAACTAGAACTCACAGTCTCCTGCTTTCTAGCCTGGTGCCTTAACTATAGACCACACTGGCTCTCAACCAAACGGGCTCTCTTGCTTTTCTTCTTCAGGTAGATTGCTTGTTTAGCCCTCCAGATCATCTAAGAGAAAATATACAGAGGATGTACTGTATATCCACAGATACTTCTATACCCTGTATTGGAATACTTTATTTATCATGGTCAAAATCAGCACAACTGACTATGCTGTTGTACATAATATGGCAATGCGGAAAGGGCAGGTGGCCTCCAAGACAGGCTGTGAAATTCATGATACATTGTTGTGTCAAAAGCAGGCTCCTTGTGTGAAATCTGGCCTTAGAATGCAGGTCTTTACATTTGCAATTCTAGGTTTTTGACACAGGCTCTTTCTGATTTGCAAATGGCATTTTGTTATTGTTAGAGCACATGTCCTTTCCCAATTCTCACTCAGAATACAAAATAGAGGAGAACCAACGGTTTTACCTTTGGCATTTTTTCACCTATGAGTTAATGGAAGGGGTTGAAATCTACCTAACTTTTGATTAGATAGAGTTTGGTTATAGTAGTGTTTCTCAACCTTGGCAACTTGAAGATGTGTGGACTTCAAGTCCCAGAATTCCCCAGCCAGCATGCTGGGAGTTGAAGTCCATGCATCTTCAAGCTGCCAAGGTTGAGAAACACTGGGCTATAGATTCATAATAATATCTTCCTAATCTGAGTATCTACTCAAGTCTTATGATATTTCAAAAGAAGATGCATAGTCTAACTAAGCTGCTAAGACACTGGTTGTTCTAGAAAGCTTGGGGGGGTTGATACAGTAATAAAGTGGGTCCCCCCCCCAGCAGTTTGTGGTTAGGGTTGTTTTCCTTTGTGTGTTAATGGACAGGAAGGTTTATTGTTGTTACTGGTGCTACAGTGTCACTATGTTTTCCTTATCATTATATATAAGTCTCTAAACCGCTTACAAATAATACAAAAATATTTTTATTTTATTTTTGTATTATTTTGTATTATTTGTAAGCCGCTTAGAGACTTTTTGGAAAGCAGTGGAATATAAATTGCAGTGATAAAGCACTTATAGCCCTCTGGCCCCTAAACAGCATCCTATCTGAACCTTGAGGACCCAGTTTGTGGCAATCATCCAGATAACTGCAAATAGATGGTTGGGGAGAGACAGCCCACGATAATAGCAGGGGTGGTTGTGGAAATGCTGGACTCTAGCTTGCTAGGATGACAAACTAAAAGTTGATTAGAACTTCTGGTAAATCTTTCACTGAATATCTCCCAAAGCCCCAGCAACGAGCATGGTCATACTCGGAGGGCGGGGGGGGGGGGGGGGCTAATCAGGAGCACGCTTCAATCTCTCAGATGCTTTTACAATAATTTGTCGCAAATGTCATTCATTCCTTTATCTCCCTTGCATTGCTAAATATGATTAACATGGCTTATATGTGCAAAATATCTATTTTCAAGTAAATTGATAATGTCTGAAAATGAGGGTATTGAAACGATTTGGCAGTTTTTGTCTCAGGGGAAGAAAGTGTCACAGAACAAGTCCAAATACAGAATTTATTGAAGCCCCAAACTTACAGTTAAATACATGTCCACTCAATCAGAAGAATGTTTGTTTGTTTGTTTATTGTATTTATATGGCCATCCAGACAATGTGACTCTAGACAGCATGCAAAAGGAGAACTAGACCAACAATGCAAAATAAACATATCATTAAAAGCAAATAAACAGGTAAATGGTAGACACAACTGAATCTGCTATGACTCTTAAGATTGGGGATTCTACTTATTGTAACCCAAAGGCTCAAGGAAAGAACCAGGTCTTAACTGCCTTCCTAAAGGTCTGCAGGGTTGGGGCAAGCTGTAAGCCTTACCAGGTAGACCAGACAGGAAATACAACCAGATGAACTAATTCTACTTTATTGTAAAGCTACATTAACAGAATCTTGCAAGTCTGAAAGTACAATTTTCCCACCATCACCTTTAGAGCCCAAGAACTTAAGGTAGGTCCCTCCTAAGCTTCTTGTTCTAATCAACATGCAGCTGCAGGCTATGCTGTCTCTTATCTGATGATTTGCTAGGCAGCATTTCTTCACCCCATCTCCCAAGGTATTTCCCACATACCATTACAGGGTATGTGGGAAATACCTTTGTAAATATTGTACCTGTAAATATTATTTTCCTGTATATGTCAGGGAAAAGATGGTTTCAAAGGGCAGGAAACCCCACTGAGAAGGCTGGCCTCCTGGGACCCATAAGATAACATTGTTCCAAGGAAGGGACCCAAATATTCCCTTCCTATCAGAGCATGTGGGACGGGTACATTTGGGAGTAGGCAGTATCACAAATAACCCAGTCCTACACCATGTAGTCTTTATAGATGATAACCAGCAACTTGAATTGCGCCCAGAAGTCTAGTAGAAGCCAGTGCAGCTTGCAGAGTAGAGGTGTCACAAGGGCATAATAAGAACCTACCACATTCTGGACCAATTGCAGCTTCTGGAGGTCTTCAAGGACAACTCCATGTAGAGCACATTAAGTAAGAGGTGACTAAGGCATGAGTGACCATGAGCAGGTCCTCACTGTGTTTAGTGTTTAAACACAGTGTTTAATTCCACTGTGTTTAGTCGGGCTTACTCCTGCTAAACACAGTGGATTAAAATGTGGTTTCCTTCTCAACCCTCAAAGTTAATAGTTACAGCTGTATCTTATAAGGGCATGTGGATCACAACTGCAGAATTATTGGCTCATTTTTGGAAGGCAGACATAATTGGGACACAGAAAATTCATCCAAAATTTATATAAGTTTTCAAATTGTCTACATTTCTTTACTGGGTCAGGCAATACAAAATACCTCATGAAAACTTTCAGGAAGCTCAAAAGCTTACACATCCCTTTAGTGTATTTTTATTGTTCCCAATAAAAGTATTGCCTAACTGAGATTTTCCACCATCACAATGGACTAGCTTAGCTAGCTTTGTTATTTAAATATAATTAGGACAATAAACTGAATGACAAATATTATTTTCCTGTAAACTCTGGGTTTGATGAAAAGCATAGCTGATAATGTTCTTAAAAGCAAATAGTGACACTGGGTTAAAAAATGCGTTATAATTAGAACAGGTCTGTGACTTTGATGACTTAAGTCAGTAACCAACCTTGTTAGGTTCTTAATACTGTATTTTTATACTGTAATCAAATTATTAATATTTTTTAGTATTCCAAGTATGTATTTTTAAAATTATTGGCTGCTAAAAGCATTTCTGACTTAGCTTTCAAAACAATGTTGTGTGAAGGGAGATAGTTTTTAATGTTACTGTATTGATGGATACTCTGGGTGGTACATTTTGCTGAAGATAAACTGAGGAATAAATTATTTCTCTGTGCACAAAATCAATAATCTTTCTCTCCCCTAAAATGTCTGCAGTCTAAAAAAGATATCTGCCTTATGTCTAGCCACGTTGCAATGCTAATTGAAATCACCAACAAAATTTATCTCAGCTTTCTTCCTTAAAGCTTCCTGAAACAAATTGCTCACCTGATCGCCTCAGCCAAAGAAACATCCTAGCCTGGCGAGGATTTCTTCAGATGAAACATGACTTCAATGGCTGAAATAATGAATGTTTTATGTGAAGAAATGCAACAGGAATTATTGATTGTTTAATAAATGAATTCTTTATTAATAAGTCTTTACAAATACTGTGCCCAGCTAGGTGGAAGGGGTTAATTAACCTTAGTTGGAACCAGCTAATTCTTGGATGGAAGACCTCTAAGAAATAGTAACACTTTGGGCTAGCCTGGGAAGTTGGAAAACATCCTGGAAGAAAGTAATGGCAAATCATCCATATTCATGCCAAAAATTACATGGACATGTTCATAAAGTCACCAGAAATCAAGCTCAACTCAGCAAAGACAACCTAAAATCTGAAAGCTTTTTAACAGATGCACAACCCTTGCTCTAGAACCTTACCAAAGGCATATTTCCTCCCAAATCAGCAGCAATAATGCAGGAGAAACATTAAATCCTCTTCCTATTCTCTGTGGTCCCAACTTCATTAGGGTTGCTCCCAAACGCTATTTTCAATTTTTTAAAAAAACAAATAGCTTGCTACATACCGTACATATATGTCAGTACACTCCATATTCCTCCTAGTTGGTGGGATGCAGGCAGCAATATGTTGGCTTACAAGGTAGTCTCTAGATTAGAGATACTAGCTTGCATAGGATAGCATAAGCATGTTTGGGGTAAAACTGGGTTTGGGTTGCAGTTGCAGTTGTTGCATACTGACTAAAATATCCCAAACAACCTGACCTGACTTTATAATTAGCAGGAGATGCTGCATGTGACACAGGTATGATCAAGGCTGGTAACTTAATTTATACTTTCTCTCTGTTATTAAAAATGTTATGTGAAAGTCTTAATTGAACAAAATCATGATGAGTAGCAGAGGTCGATATCTACTATGGCATATGGAAGGGTATGACTTGGAATATAAGAAGAATAAATGGTAAAGAGCATGAATTAACTAATGAAATGGATAAAAGAAAAACTGATAGGTTGGGTTTCTGTGAAATTAAGAAAAAGGAGAAGCTTGTAATAGAACTGAATGAAGGTGGTCTGATTTTGTTAAGTACAGTTAATTAGTACACTTCTATGTACTTAAATGTAAGGTAGGTTTAATTATGAAAGAAAGCGATAAAATGTATATCATAAAATATGAATTGGTGCCATCTAATTTGTTATGCACATACCTGAAAGTAGGGATTGATAAGTTGATGATAGTTAAGATCCAGAGAAGAGTCTGGGGGAAAAAAATGCACACCATTCCAGATGAATGTGATCTGTGGCAAAAAGTTAGATGACATGATTGGATGGGTGGGAAAGAGATGAGGTGGAACTGATTGAATGAAAGAAGAATAAATCAAAATGGTGATTGCTAACTACGTATCTGCTTAGAAAAAGATCTGTTTCTTTCAAATACATAGCTTAAGCATGTCAACATACCCATGGCAAAAGAATGAATATACATCTGGAAGCATGATTGATGTGATTGTTTATGATGAAAGATTGAGAGAATTTATGAGGGATAGTAAGGTGATGAGATGTTCTGAATGTGGAGCAGACCATTTTTCGTAATGTTAAGAGTGGACCTTGGGGGGGAAATAGATATGGAAGAAAAGGAAAGAAAAAAATAACTAGAGTGAAAGTGGAATGCCTGGAGGAAGAGAAACTATGAGGCTGAATGAACAAGTATTAAAGGATAAATTGATTTCCTAGTAGAATGAATGGAGAGTGGGGGCTAATGGGAAGACTGAAAAAGGATGCATGGGGTTAAAAGAGAAAAGAATGCAGATCAGAGAATGATTGCTGCAAAAAATGAAGATAAGAGAAACTTGCTGTTTAATACTGTATAAATATAAAAAGAAAAATATAGCTTCAAAGAATGTAATCAAAGAGAGGAGTGAACAGTTAAAATTAAGAGAGACAGAGAAAGTACAAAGTGATTTTGATGAAAATTTAAAAATATTTTGGAAGTGGGTGAAGACAGCTAAATAAGGAATTTGCATCACAACAGATGGAATTAAAAATAAAAGTGATTAAATTATTGGGTGAAACTGAAGTAAGAGAATATTGGAAGGGATATTTCAGAGATTTCTAAGGGAATGATAGTGATATTTGAAAGAGTAGAACTGAAATGAATGTCATAAATGTTGGTAGCCAAAACAGGAAATGATGAAAAGGAAGTCATAAATGCTGTGAGAACATTGAAAACTGGTAAGATTGCAGGTGTAGATGGTGTAAGAAATGTGACAATACCATCTGCTTATCCAGTGTCTATGTGACTTGTTTAATGAGTGTGCAAGGATTGCATCTGTGCTGACAATTGACAGATGCTGTTATTGTTCCTCTATACTGGAGTTCCTCAAACTTGGCAACTTTAAGGTGGGTGGATTTCAACTCCCAGAATTCCCCAGCCAGCCTTGCTGGCTGGGGAATTCTGGAAACTGAGGTCCACCTGTCTTAAAGTTGCCAAGGTTGAGGAACCCTGCTCTATACCAGTGTTTCTCAACCAAGGAAGGCTGGCTAGGGAATTCTGGGAGTTGAAGTCCATACATCTTAAAGTTGCCAAGGTTGAGAAACACTACTCTATATAAAGGGAAAGCAGCAAAAGGGAATGCAAACTGAAAGGGGTCTTAGTTTATTAAATGTGTCTAGGCAGGTGTTTGGCAGAGTGAACAGATACAAAAAGTGACCATGAGAAAAATCTGGGGAGTACGTTGGAGCTTTATGCTGGCTATGCAAACCTGATTTTAGTTCTTTAGTAAGTAATTGGGAAACATGTAAATATCAGACATGTTTTACATATGTGTGTGTGTGTAATAAGGTAAACAGACTTGAATCATGGAATGTTTTAGTTGCCTATCAAGGCTGATTGGAAGTGAAGCATGCATGTCATTAAATGGAATGCTTAGTAAATGATGTAAGGAGGGATTGAATGCAATAGCAAGTCACCACTGCAAAAGAAGTTAAGCTTGAGGTGCTCTGCATTACTTTGTTTACCAAAAGCGAATAGCATGATGCATACGTACATATGTATGAGCTGTCTCAAATTATCTAGACTGTATTCATAGGGAAATGACTCAGTAAGAATAGCAACTAATACATTCCAGAATAATGACATGTCTTGAATAATTAAGAAATAAATTTGCACATTGATCTCTGCAGTGAGAGGTGAGAATAAGAGAGAAAAGAGACTTTATCTGATGCATTTCCAAAGAAAACACAGCTCAGCAATCACAGAAGGGGGCCCAGAAGGGCTCAAGACTCCTCTTGTTGAGCAGAGGGAAGGTAGACTGTAACTGCCAGTTGTGCCGGCTTGGTGGAGCACACATTGTGTAAGGCTGTTTTCAACCTATGTGGGGAGTGACTCTGTTCATCCCTCTGGAATGCATCCAACCAAAACAGGGGCTTGGGGCCAATTGGCTGGTGACCAAATATGCCTCTTTCATTTCTGCTGCTAAGTTATTTATAAAACATGCCTTAATGACATTAAGGAAACACCCTTTTTATTTCTTTTAGTCGGAATTTAGGGAGAAAGAAAACCAAGTTCAGATTTTAGCAAATCTTACATAGACTTGTATCTGTGGTGTTCTCTAGGCAATTAGACATATCACCTTTTCAAAGAGCCCTTCTTTCACCCTTCTTCTAGCTGACAGAACTTGAAACTCTTTTGATATACCCGTCACTGCTTCTTTACTACATGTTTACACTGAGGAACCACTCCTTTCAATGAATAAACACCAAATGAATCATTAAATTTTATGCTGAAGGATAGAGATGTAAACTGAAGGCGAGGCCTTCATGTCCCCCTCTGCTTTTCTTGCCCTAGAGTTTCCTCCTGCTAGCATGAAAGAAAAAAAATTATAAATCTGAGAAGTTAAGAGAAACTTCTTTTTCTGCTGCTTATGGACTATTCTAGGATTCTTATTTCATTCCTGCCCTCAGTTTTTGAATCCTATTATTCTCATTCCCACTATAATATGGCTGCGTAGCTTCCTGCAACCCATTATCTATTTTTCCTGTTCCTTCTTATTCTGTCCTCCTCTTCCCTCCCAGTCCCTTACATCTCCTCTGCTCACGTATTTTCATGTGTAACTAAAATCCAAAATAGGTTGGACCAGTTTATTTCACCCTATTAGACGCCTTTGAAAGATGAACAGTTATTCTAAGGAACACAACATTTTAAAAACTGTCAGCAAATCAATCCAGTATGAATTTCTCTCAACTTCCCCACTACTACCATCAAGATTTCTTAAGTTACATACATCATCATGCTATGCTTATGTGTTTTGTGGTATCAGAACTTCTACATAGGATAGTCCTCAAACCATATATAGGAAGTTAAATCTGACTTTGGGAACAGGGAAGAAATAAGTGAACCATTAAGAGAAGAACTTTGAGAAAATATTACTCAGTCCTAAGAAAAAGGAAAGTGTGAGAAAGAAAATCAAAATAATCCTGCCTTGATTTTGATTGTTATAAGATGGAAACTTGAACAGGCTTTCAAATCCTGTTATCTACCTTGTAACAATAAAGAACATTCCTGGAATCCCTGCTGTGCCTGTTTCTTGACCTGACCTACCTTGGAGGGCTGACAGATCTCTACCTTGAATTCTTTGACTACATGACTTGCAATTTCTTGAGGTCATTATAGCAAATCTTAAGCAAATTTTCTCTTCATTTCCAAGATATGAAATTTTCCTTTAGGTACAAATTCTGAGTGGGCAACAGACTGTTCATACCAATTAACATTTATCTTTTGTCCTAGGAAAAGGCTGTACACTGCCAGTTGTACACTACATGTGTTGCCTGCAGATTCAGTCCCCGCCTTCTTCAGGCAAGGCTAGGTTCCCTTTGTACTCAACTTTTTTTATGAAAGAGGAATGCATCAGAAAAATAATCTGGTTCCTGCTATATAGGGCTTGGCCAAGCAATCTGTTGACCAACAGCATAATATAAAGGGTGGGTACCCATCACTTACAAACTGGTAGAAATAGCAAAGTTATATCCAGTCTCCATGGTCAGAGAGAGACAAGCAATTCTAAGAGAGTACAAGACAAGATATTTCTGTGGTGGACACACACATAGTTTTTTAATAATTTTGTGTGGGTTTTGTCCCAACAGAATGTTTAAGCTTCTGAAGCACCACATAGATGTTTCTTCTGCTCTGAGGAAGCGGGGGGGGGGGGGGACTTAACTGCTGCCCACTTCCAGGTGAAAATACAACCAAATGCCTCATAATACCAGGTTAGGGAAGGCTGTCCTGTGTGATGAAAACCACCTGATTTACTGCATATCTGATCCTAAAAGTATTAATCTAATTGCAAAGTTTCAGCAATTATTACTGATAAATGTGCATCATACACTCAGAATTTTTTTCCCCACAAATCCAACATTAAGAAGCTGCTAAAAATGACTTTCTACTAGTACAAGTAATTGTGTAAGATTGAGTGGAGAGATGAGGTGCCTTCTAATATAACAAAGTATTTCCTGAAGTGTTGTGTCAAGCACTTACAATATTCTAATGGATTCTAAATGGACCAAGAACATGGGCAATTTTTTGTTTCTTTCTCTGACAACCTATTCCACACTGAAGAAAAGTATTTTTTTCATGTTTCATATTTTCTTTAGTTTTACTTTCATTCCCATAATGGTGACATTCAGCATTTGAGACAGCAATGTGTATACATTCACTACACCATCCATCCCTTGACTGATCTATTCCAGTTATTTGAGCCAGAATTCCCAGCTAGTTTTGGGTACCCAGTTGGAAAAAGGTGCATCAGATACTGTGGAATTTCAGGCAAAACCCTCTAGAAATTAACAAAGAAAACTATTAAAACATATCAAGAATAGAGGGGGAGGGTGATTAATATAAAATGTATTTAAGTAAATATAGCTATGTCTCAATCCTTATACCACTTAATGTATGACAAAAACAATCCATAATTAATGGGTAAACAATAAAAACTAATGTTCTTTTTCTTCAGTAGACTTCAGATATACTTTAGATTTTTTTTTTCCTTTGAGTTTGGTTGGATTTTTAAAAAAATGAACAATGATGTTTGGAAAATGGGTATTCTACCAAAATGAAGGCTTAACTAAAAGTAATGGTTTCAATTATATTTTTCTTTATATGTGTCTGCTCCATATACAAAAAAAGATGCAGGGCCTTCATTCTTACATCATCACCAGCTGCCTCTTTACCCTTTCAGGACATTTCTCCTCTTTTTTACTATGTACGGATCACTTCCAGTGTTGGAGCCTGAAAGAGGAACAGCAACCAACTCTAACAGGTAAGCTACAGGAACAGGGGTGGAGAAGATTTAAAACAGTACTCATCTTTGGTTTCTCTTATTTGATATCAGTGCAGATAGGGACAGATACAGGTTCATAAGAAGTTGCCTTAAATCAAGTCAAATCATTGGTCCATTAGCTGAAAATGGTTGTCAAGAAGTGGCACAATGCCAGGAGGGAGGTTTTCTATTTCTACTTCGAGATGCCAGGAATTGAACTTGGAACCATTTGCATGCTAGGCATGTGTCTGACACATCTGTTTTTCTGCTGAGCTCTAGCTCTCTCCTGTACCTAGTTTGGCCCTGGTACAGAATTTCACTGGTACTGTACTTCTTTTACAGAAAGGTGGATGGTATTCACCTTCTTCTATTATACAATAATCTAAGCAGAGAAACTCTGGAATAGAATACAGTCATGTGAGCATCCTGACAAATCCTCATCAAGGTCAGTGACTCTTTTTAGTACCTCTTCAGGAGCCAGCAGGAGATAATTTTGTTTGCTCTGCCCATAAAACTATAACCTTTGAGCACTTTGGGGAAGACCAGTAGTTCCAACAGTTCCAGGAAGAAAAGGTTAACCAAAAATAAAAATATGGGACATATTCTCTCACTGTTTCAATATTACTACATCTACAGGTTCCTATAAAATAATCAGGATCTCCCTTGGCAATTATATAATTTTATCCATTCTAACTTTGTAAATATAGGAAGGTTTATTGTCAGAAAGTACAAGAGTATTACGATAAACTAAGGGTGAGTCCTTCAGGAAATCTTTCTCCATCTCAGGGCTTTCATGCCCCAAGGATAACCAACCTACATGGGCATTTAAATGGTTTATCTTTACTCATAAAAACTAAGGCACTAAAGAATTGGTCAGTAGATTGTTGCTGCCCTTGAACTCAAAGTAGCAGCATTGTTTGGCTAAGGGAAGTGGAGCACAGAAGAAGACTATGCAGGTTATGGCATAACATTACAAGAGGGCAGAATTAGGAAAAACGTCTTCATGGTGAGAACAGATAGGCAGGGGAACCCATCACTGAGATAAGTGATGGGCTCCCTTTCACTGGGTATGTTTAAGAAGAGGCTGAATAGACATTTGTTGGGAATGCTCTAATTTGGATTTTTGCACTGAATAGTGACTCTTCCAAACTGTACAATTCTGCTATTTTATGAGTCTATGATTCTATGATGAAATAGTGTACATTATTCAATATGCCTTTAGGTGGGATTACATCAGTTACAGATGATGGGAAATCCAGCCAGGGCCCTACCATGTTCTGAGAACCAAGCCACCATGTAAGCCATGACATGATTTATTTGACTGGGCAGAGGATATTGTATGTTCTTGATCCTTGCTTTTGTGGTATCATGCTTTAAAATCAAGGGAAAAAGAAAACCAACCACGGTTGTGAAAAGGACAAAAGCTAAGTCAACCATCTTTCATTCTTCCTTCCTTGTATATGAAAACCCCCAGGCACAGAAGCTGAACCATATAAAAGAGTAGCCTTCATGTCAGGGTTTGTATCATATTCTCTGGCTCCTTCATTCACTGCCCACAGAAAAACAGCAGTGTAGTTGTGCATTCCTCCCCCTCTTTGATAAAACAGAAGCAAACGTGTAGGGGAACAAGCAATGGCTGCAGGAGAGAGATGAATGAATGTGTAACTGACAACTTGCTGCAGTGTGAAAAAGAACAGTATATTCACTGTCTCTGGCTAACTCAATACAAATAACATGTTGGAAAGGAGTCAGAAATGAAGATAGGGCTGACTGTCCTATAAAGCAGCACCACATGCCTTCTGGGATATCAAAACTGCAGGTGAGCACGTCTGTGTGTCAATACATTGACCATAATCTCATGCAGCCCCCATACCACTTTCTTTGTCTCTGAGAGCCCTCGGGGATCATCTCACAGACATCTGAAGGCAAACCAACAAAACTTAATATCATACCAATTTTCTGATAAAAACAGACTTTAAAAGATGCATAAAACTATTACATAGAATTAACAAATCTAAAAAATAAAATTAAAACATTTGTGGAAATACCAGTTGTGCTCATAATGGTCCTTGGCAGCTAGGAGAAAAAAAATAAGTGCATCTGTTCCAATTCAACAAATTCCTAACATATAACATGAATTGATTTGATTCTAAATTTCAGTATGATTTAACAGGTCAATCAGATTATCCATGGTAATTTGTTCAGCATATCAAGGTTTGTATTTTCAATTTAGAGAGAGAGAGTGTGTGTGTCAAACACTGTGTGTACTCAGAACAAAGTTCAAAAGTAGTCATGATTTCAGTTGTACCATAAAGGCATCATTCGGCTTTCTGTAGTGTTTCTATCCAGTATACTGACAATGAACTTATTCTCCAGTTGTGAAATCTAATTCAACCAAATCTGTTCTATCAACACTTACAGGAAATATTAACAGACTCAGGAGAAACCGAATGCAGGACAGAGGGTGGTCAGTGGCTAAGCATGTGTTGCTGGCCAGGAGGAAGAAAGAAAAACAAGGGAGAAGAGAAATAAAACAGGGACTTTAACACAGCATAGCTGGCTGGCACAGGAGCACCTCATGCTGTAATATTTGGATTGGAGGTTCTATCCTCTTCCTGAGGTAGCTGTTTTTACTAATATTCAGTTTACCTTTCTGATGATTGCAGCATTCCTAACTGAATTCTTTGGTGGCTCCAACATCTCTTTTTCTTTTCAAGGGATAAGAGTTAATTCAGCAGCTAAAGGTTAGGGAAAGGAAATAATTTCTCATCTGTGTGCCAACAATGAGATTTCTCAGTTTCCTGACAATTAGATCAAGCTCTAGTTGCAGTGATTAACATCAGCTGGAGGGCTGTTGCACATTCATTAAAACTGATGAGAAGTGACTGGCAAACCATGATTTATGATCACTGTCAGAGATCTCTAATCTCTAATTGCTATGTTTCTTTTGACAAGTGGCTCAGTTGGAAACAGTGAGTTCCTGAAGATGCATGACAGTGAACAGTTCAAGATGACAGACATATCAAGAGCTTAGGGAGGTAAAAAGGTGTCCTTTTTGGAGCTGCTAATCTAGTTCAAATCACTCATCAACCAAATCACCTCCCAGAAAATATTGTAAAACTGGTATTTTTCTTGATGTGTCAAATAATCCTAGTCACCTTCTAATAGGAGAGTGGGAAACAGTTCAAAACACAAGTAATGTTTGACAAAAGTTTGATCAAACTGGAATAGCAAAGAGGGAACTTCATCTGCCTCTTTTAGAAGACACACCTGAGCCTATTTTTGACATTGTTCTTCCATGGCTGACTGTCAAATAGTATGCCTGTTCAGGTCTATCCTAAGGCATTTTGTTGCTGGAAGAACAATTATGCATCTGTACTCTAGGCCAACCAAGCAACACCATCAAGATTCTTTCTTAGTGTCTGGATGGGGAGGAACAGCCTTAAGTTCAACCCTAGCAAGATCAAGTGGCTGTGAGTCCTGGGAGCCTCCAGTTGTGGGGACTTATCAATTTTGATTCTGAATGAAGTAGCGCTCTCCAGAGAGAGCTGTGGGAGTCCTCCAAGGCTCTTGCTTTGCCCAGATCCATCTGGTGAACCAACTGCAACTGTTCCTAGACCAAGAGGCCTTACTTATGGTCACTCATTCTTTGGTCATCTCCCATCTGGATTATTACAATGTGCTTGACATGGGGCTGCCCTTGAAGACCACTCAAAAACTACAGCTGGTCCAGAATGCAACAGCACACATGGTTATAGGAGTGCTTTAGCACACCCATTTAATACCTCAACTTTGTGAACTGCAGTGGTTCCCAGAGAGCTTCTAGCTGCACTTCAAGGTGCTGGTTATCACCCATAAAGCCCTTCATGACAGTGTTATTTACAGGACCACCTATTTCTAATAACTTCTGTCCATCTCAAAGAGTTGAGAGTGGGCATTGTGCTATCACACAGTGTTATCTAATGGGATCCAGTTAGCATCCTTTCTCTGTCACAGCACCTGCCCTATAGAACAGCATACCCACTCAGATTCAGATGGCCCAAACCCTGCTGGCCTTTCACAAGGCACTGAATGTCTGATTTTTCTCCCAGGCAATGGGCCAGGCTGTCAGGTGAGACTGTCTTGGTGCCATGATTGTTTCTGAGTCACTCCAAATATGATGTGTGTGTTTCCTTATTTATGGTTACTTTTTTAAATTGATTGTTAGCCGCCCAGAGTCATGTGTTGAGTAGAAGGCCATATAATTTGAAGTAATCAATCAGTCAATCAATCAAAAATTCTACATATAAAAGCTAAGTGGATTGGCAGTTACAGATTTCTCAAAAGTTGCTATCAGACAATGTGTTCTAGTAAACTTGAGTCCAGAACATTAGTACAGGGGTAGAGGACAGGTTTCTTGGCACATGGAGCTTCTTTTCCAGCTTCTCGCCACTATTTCTCAAATTACAGCGCCTGTTCCCAGAGGCAGCCATTTTGTTCAGCTTTATGATGAGGTGCCATTCCTAGTCTATTCAGAAATACAGTGGGTTGCATTAGGTGTTACAAATTGTAGAAAAAATATTCAGGAAAAAATAAAATATATATTGAAAGTGGGTGCTTAGATGATTAGTTAAAATATGTATATCCCACTTTTCCAGAGTAGACGGTGGTCTATAGAAAGATGGCAAGGTACTTCCTTCAACTTGAGCTAGATTGCATAATGAACACATGGACATGAGTTAAAGCAGCCTTCTTATATAGAAACTGTTCACATGGCAGCAGTATCACATACACCAAAATGTATCTAATGACTCACTACCTCAGTGTGGATCTGTGCCACTACAATGTCAATAAGCTGTTACCGAAAATTTATCCAAGCTGCAGAATTAACCATTTGATCAAGCAAGGAGCTTGCTACTGCTCCTTGGAGAAGATGCTGCATAGGGACTTTTTTGAACCTTCCAGTTGCAGAACATGTTTCCAAAGACCAGAATCAACCTTACCCAGCACAGCTTGCTTTCCATCTCAATCTTACTGCCTTTTATCTTAACAAAAAACTAAGCAGTTTTTGACTGGGTTCATATAATATGCAAAACTAGGATGATCCTCTTGTTTGTGGCTTAGCAATTTGAAGGAACCTGGCCCTTTGTTGTTTATAAACCATAGTTTATTATTTTATTTTATGTGAATTCAGCCAATTATGGATTCTGTAATAAATTGTATAGAAACAAATAATGATTTAGACCAGGGGTGGGCAAACTATAGCCCATGGGCCAAATCTGGCCTGCCGCCTGTTTTTGTATGGCCCAAAAGCTAAGAATGGATGGGCGGGCGTAAAATCACCATGACCGGTCAGGACCTATGGTGGCTGGAGTTTAACCATTTCAGAGAATCGTTAAAGTTGGCTTTAGGAATAGCCAGAAGCAGCAGGGTAGAGAAACAGCTTTGGCTGCCATGCAGGTTTGCCTTATTAAGAGATACTTCCTGCTTTTATGAAATGGAGCCTGTAGAAAAAAGCACCCACAGCAATCTAATCAATCATCTAGCTATATCTATCATCTCCTATATGGCTGTCACTAGCTTGGAAGGAAGTGGTACAGACCATCTACTCAAAAGGGCTTAAGACAACTTAGGATGGAAAACAACAGCCAGTTTTCTTGTTAACTTTCTAAGTACTCTTCATTTTCCAGTTTCAGTGCTTTGTTCCCTCGTTTCCCTCCTTCACCCTAAACTTATACTTTTACATCCTTCCTTACTCTTGTCCAATTGGCCACACTTTGTTTGACTGGGCAGATGCCAGCCCTACATTTAACTGCATAACTTTAGGAGACAAGCATATTCTTTAAACCAGAGCCAGGCATTGTCAGAACAGCTAGGGCTACATTTTTCAGTTTTGAGGAATGGGGTGGGGACTTGTTTTAACCTCAAAATCCTGTGTTTAAAAGATCATAGGTTTAACAAATATATTTTGGAACTTATTTTGTAATTTTAAAAGTTAGGGTGGCATCTCTTGGAGGCACTGTTTGCAGCCTCCATCCATCCATCCTCCTATCTACGGTTTATTCCATCAATTTCATTCTGATTCATGGTGGGCTTACAACAATAGTATAATCAGTAAACAATAAATGTCCATATAATAATATAAACATTAAAATGTCAGTGATAAACAGGAACTTTAAAGCAACACCCTACTGTCTGGATAAATAATAATGACACTAATACAACAGCAGATCCTATGACAGTTACTCAATAGCTCACAGTCTAATAAATATGGCACAGGCTGATCACCTCTGCTTAATCAATCCCTGTAGCCATATCAAGGTGCCACCTCCTGGCAGGCCTTCAGGAATATTCTGCCAACTCTCAGAACAGCATCAAGTGGAATGCAAGAACAGCTTCAGAGAAACCAAGGAATCTTTATCAGAGCTCACATAGTTGTGTAGATAAAGAATAGCCTAAAAATCTTGGCAAAGTGATACAGTCTCTCCCTACAACAGCTCTGCTGCCAGGTCAAATGGCTAACAGGCAGTTTGCAATGAAATGGAATCTTAAGAGGGCCACATCTCGCATCTTCTGAAATTGATCTTTTGAAAAACAAGAGCTTCACAGTCAGCCCTTTGTTTGTACTTCCCTCCCTATCCCACTAATTCCCCTTTCCCAAGACAAGGGTCTATCCACTCAGATAGTCCTAGAAAGTAGGATCATGAGAATTTTCAGAACTTGTGAGACAGAATTAAATATGCCCACCTTTGCCCTCCAGGCAGAATATTTGTGGGAAAAGCCTTCTATTCACACAGCAAGTCACTGATCAGCCAACTGGTCTGGTTATTTTTAAAGCTTATCAAGCCTTGTTGAAATCAGTGGAGCAAAACCATCTGGTTTAATCAAGTGGACTGCATGCTAGTATAATCAAGTTGACAATTTGGAGCTAGGAACAAAGGCAGAAAAGACCTGAAAATTAAACTTATCCCTTTTTAAAAAAAAAAATCATATCAGCAGGCAGCGTACACATGGCATTTAGCAAAAATAATTACTGAATATGTTTGAAAAGCTAGGAATAATTATAGAGACATACAGAAGAATAATGCTGAGAAAGAAAAGGAGTTGATTGTAAGAACAGTTGTTCAGCTGAATAGAAGACACGCTGGGAATGTCTCCATGATAGTGACATAAACAGAAGAAGCAATATTCTGAATAACCCTTACTCCTTTAAAAAAATCAAAGCAGTAGCTTTTCACAACCTACCAGAAATACTGGTGCTCAACACTTCTGCTCTTCTCTAAAAGCTCTCCTAACCTTTCTTTCTATTGTTCACCAGTGGCAAGGGAAACGGCCTTTGCAATGACAGAAGGACATCTGAGATGCCAGGGCCACCTGGAGCCACAGAAGCTTTGGGTGTAGCCTGCAGAGACCTCCAAAACTCCAAATTATAATTGTTTGATGGCAGGATAGTAATCATAGTCAGTATATTGAATTTTAATTCAATTTAAAAATAAATCTCATCAAATCAGTTTTAACTTTTGTCCTGCCCCTCCTCCTTATTTTTTCAAGTGCAGTCCTGGCACACCACTCAACTGCCAAACATGGCCTTCAGTCCAGATAAACAATCACACCCCTCATTTATTACATGATTGAGCCATGGTACTGAAAACAGATGTATTATCCAAATCTGAATCAGTCCGGGCACAAATTAAATCCTACACTGAAGAAGAAAAGGTCAAACCAAATAAGTTCATTTAATAAACTACTCCAGATTCTGTCAAGTTACGGATGGTTCCTTACTGTCAAGAAAGCTGGGTTTGAAAGCAAATCTGGTGACTGGTGGGAGATCAACTCTACCCCCCAGGCGAGGTATCTTCTGTGTTACATTATAATTATGCAGGAGTACTTGGACAGCATTTATTTAACACACTTTTGCCCCACTCTTCCCATGAAAAGGTTGCACACCAGCTTACAAATATCAGAAGGAAGAAAGACATAACCCTGAGAATTACAAACTAAAACTCAAGAGGAGGGGCCCTGGAGAGGCTTTTAAAAAAGAGACAGGGCTTCAATCACATAGGTGTACCACCATCTTGACTTTTTCGTCACATACATAGAGGAAGGAATATTATGTATGCTTGCCACCTTGAGTTACTTATCAAATAATAAAGGTGGGATAAAAGTACAATAAATAAATAAACCATCCCACAGATGCCACTGGTCAAGACTTACAAAGAAAAGGGATGGAGAGGAAGGAGGACAAAAGCAAACTGACTTTCACAAAAGGGTGGATTAGAAATGTCATTGGGAGAAAAATCCCTTAAGAGTGAGCAGAGCTTGACTGAGGAGCCAGCTATGTAGAAAGATGGTGGGCTCCCTTCACTGGGCATGCTCGTGCAGAGCTAGGCCTAAATCTGTCTAGATGCCTCAATTTGGACTTGTTGGGCACAACACCGTTTCCAACTCTATTATTCTATATTTTGATGAAAAGGGAAATGCAACGTACTGTCTTCTGAAAGAACCATAAATGCCCGGTTTTGCTTCTGGAGAGCGAGCAACCCAGAGGATGTTTAGATATTGAAGAAAATAGTTTAGATTAGAATATCTCTCTAACTCATAAGAAGCTCTCCCATCCTGATATATTTCGTTAAACTGATCATTCAAGTTACAAAGTACACCCACCAGGTCATCAAGAGAGTAGCTGCAGTGATACTACAAGAAAATTAAAAACCACAATGAAGAATCCTGGGGAAATGCTGCACATGTCAATCCTATTGCAAGCAATAAGATTTTATCACCAAATTACATGCCTGCTTGTTTGGAAGGGGTTTCTTTCAAGTAATTGTGGCTAGGATGTCAATCATAAACTGGGCCGTTTAGTGCTACTTCAGTCACATTCAGCGACAGTCCAGCTTGTTTCTATTTTCTCTTTCTCCATGGAGTAAGTACATAAAGCACCCTGCAACTTTTCTTTTATCAGTTCTAAACACATGTTAAAATGCCTTCAGTGCTTTCAAAGCATTGTTTGAAAGTGCTTCAACTGAAAGAAGTTTGAAGTTAAATTTTAATACAGTCTCTAAACTCTTCCAAGTCATTTAGAAAGCAGTTGATGGTGTTTTCTTTTCTTTTTCACCAAAAGCCATATTCCCTGAAGAGAAATAAATTCCTTCTCAGGATGTGATATCCTTGTATCAATTAATAAACTGGCTATCTATTGTACACTGACATAGAGCTATTTCAGTGTCAACTCCTAAAGTATTTCCCCTATAGAATCCTTTTTTTCCTTCAATGTTTGTTTGTAGGAATTCTCACAACAAAAACCTCCTATATGCAGATATTAATATGAACCTCATTGTACCATTTATTAGTCTGTCTAGAAGTCTTTTAAGGCTCTTTAGGCTTGTTGGCTATCCTGTGACTCGTTCACATAGAGAAGCAATTTCTTAGCACTGAAACTGGAAGCAGGAGAAAAGAAATATTTTTAGCCAAAAAAATACACATACCTTTAGCAGGTGGGGCCACTATTAAGAATGTGGGTGTAACAACATGTGCCTTTCAAGTGCACAATCCATATAACGTATGTCAAAACAGCCTAGGAGGACACGCATTTAAAGATAAGAGGAAGGAAGGGAAGAAATAAATCCATTCATCTGGTTAAAGTACACTGGCTCATATAAAAAGAGATGGTTTTCTTCTTTACGTATTGCTCTTCCTGTGCAAAATGCAGTTAAATAGACAATATTTTCAAATCTCAAGTGACTCTTATAATCCTCAGAGGAAACCCAGGTCCGTGTTGTTTTGCTATGGGAAGCTTTGTAGAAGCTCTGTGGTGCATCTTGTCTCTGGAATGCCTTTTTAGCCTAGGTTAAAGTATCTTATTTGCTCAAGCATTTTTAAGGCAGTTTGCATAATTTGCTCTATGGCTTCAGGCATCTGGGAATTATTAACCTTGAAGTATCATTCCAGCATTTAACCAACAGATATCTCAGCAAAAGAGTTTGCAAAAAAACAGAATATATGTAAATACTTTGACCATCTTTTGCCAGGACATAACATTGATAGAAGTTCGGCTAAGATACTGTTCTCTCAACAGCTGTGCTGAACTTAAGATGGTCAATAACTTCTGCCTATAAATGAAATTAAAAGATGTACAGGTCTCAATCTAATCTTTTCTGAAAGTCCACTTTTTGGGGTGGGAGGAGAGGAGTGGTGCTTACTTGCTCCCACTTAGTGCCTATGGGAAACTAAATGTATTTATTTTTCTTTCTTTTCTTTTTTTTTAAGAATCAATATACAATAAAGTTTTGGGGGGAAATGTATACTGAGAAGTTTTAAATATATAGAAGTCATTTTGGTGCTGTTGTGGAGTTAGTTTGTTTTACTTATTCTGTTTTTATTTAATATTACTGTGTGCTGCCTGGTATTATCTTGCATAAGATAGGTGGCCATAAAAATTTCTAAATAAATTAAATAAATTTTCATGAAAGACAGGTAAAAATCTAACAGATTATGGGAAGCATAAACTACTGGTAGATCCCTAGGCGATTTGCAATGGATGGGCAAAGAATTCTTACTCCAGGTATGTAAATAGCTGTCCCAAATTATACTGCTGAAATAACGATTGTTTGGGGTACTAGAATCAGATTTTTCTACAGAAGAAAGCACAGTTAAGTGGTGGCATTCAAAGCACATACTTGCCCTCAGGAAATTTTACTTCAGTTTCCTCAAGCTGGTCATCCTCCATCAATGCAGATACCACTGATTCAGCACAAAACAATTGAAATAAAATTTATTAGATGAGTTAGCAATGGCCTGGTTCGCATAAAACTACCAAGCCATTGCATGTTAACCTTCTATGATGGCTTAGCATTTTGTGGCAACCAATCTTGTCTAAAAATCCTGCCTTAGTGTTAAGCCTGCCTATTTCTCACAGATTAAAAAGTGATCCTATACTACCCCTGGGGTCAATCTTCACTTTAAATCTTGATTTTAAAAAAAATGAATAAGCCACAATAGCTAGGTTGTTATATCAGGAGTCATCTCAAATAACAAATCTTATCACTTGGTAGGATGTATGAACCATGCATTCATCATCTCATCACTGCGAGATTACATCACACCCAACAACTGTTTTTTCACTAGACACTAATTCTCACTGCTAGTGACCTCTCATTTTACTATTCTTCCATCCCACCCCTTTGCCTTCAACAATGTCTGCATGAGCACTCATTCCTGTCTCAGGACAGTACAATGTTCCTGATGAACTAGATTTTGATGTATAAAGTAATATGCAAGACTATTAATCTTTAAAATGCAACAATAATCTTGGTTGCTTTTGCTGCAACAGACTAATGCAGGAACCCCTTTAGGCATTTCTCCAAAGGGTATTTTTACTCCTCCAACCTTCAGCAACGATGTCACTTCACTGCATGATATAGTCAGTATTGAACTCTGCCCTCCCATCTTTCTCCTCCTTTTCCCATGTTAACTTTTCATGGGCAGGAAAAAAGGAATCTCTGTCATTCGTGATATATTTATTACCTATGACAATGGGCTTCTATCCAATTAGTATCTCAATGCCATTTAGAGGGAGAACATTGTCAGTCAATAGACTTTCACATGCACACATTTATAACAAGTGTATCATTCAAGTGAGCCACAGTTAGGCAATCTATTTAATTGGATATCCTCAACACTCATTTGTGCAGCTATAATCAAATAATAGTAATAAAAATGACTAATTTTTTTCTATGAAGTTGCAAGATCCTAGGGATAACCTTCTGTAATCTAGGATATAGCTGAGAAAAAGCTTGCTTGCTTGCTTATTCATTCATTCATTCATTCATTTAGGCAGGCTTGAATCACTAAAAGCTGGTGAAAGATTAACTTTACCCAAATGGTCCATGTCTGCAAGAGCTCTGCAGAAGCAGTTAAAAGCCCATCTTGTCCAGCATTTTGTACTAGTGGAAGCCAACTAGATGCCTCTGCAAACCCCAGGGCAAGACCTGAGTGCAACAGTGCACACTGCTGGCTTTGACTACTACTCAGAAACTTAAGTTGCTACAGAATGCAGCTGCTCTCTTGCTGGCACAGTAACACCTATACTACAGACACTGCACTGGTTGCCAGCGTATTTCCTTGTAAAGTGATAGTCTGAACCTATACAGCTTGTGGATTAGGTTCAGGTTATCTGCAAGACCATTTTCTCCAAAGAGGATCTACCTGATCTGTGCATTCACCTCCCCTCTTTCAAGATGCAAGTGGATTGCAGATTTGGAGGCAAGTCTTTGTGTTGATGGCCCCAACCAGCCTTTTGCCTCCAAAATCTGGATGGCTCCAGCATCATTCATTTTTTAGGAAGGTGGCTTAAATGGGGCTCTTCTGCCACATATTTAGGGCATACATTTTATTTTGTACAGCTGATGCTATTTTAAGCGGCTTTCATTAGGTTTTAATTAACCCCCCTTTTTTCCCCTAACTCTTATTTTATTGATTTCATTGTTTGATATGTTTTGGATCACACATGGATTTTTGTGTATTCTGTGAGCCACCAAGTCTGGTGAATTTGGACAACTTAGAAATTCTGTGAATTAGTAAGTTATATTCCCCTATAACTGGTACTCGGAGGTATACTGTTCCTGGTGCTGATGGTAACCATTTAGCTCCCATGAGTTACTGATAGGGCAGATCCACAGCAGGTAAGAACAAAGTCCTTTAGAGCCATTTCAGTGCTCAGCTATTATGCTTTGCGGACACAGGTTCCATAAAGAACTTTATGAAGTGTGCTTTGTCAGTTCACATTGCCCCTCCACACACTTCTCTGATACAGTCCTGTGAGGAAAACATCTCCATGCCGTGAATGTTTTTATACAACACTTTTTTCACCTGCTTTTTTTTCTCAGCTATTGTCACAAACATCAAATTTTCTCAAAGGGATGTTGCTAAAAGATGCTTTAGCACTTTGGTTGTCCTCTTCTGCAACTTTTCTGGCTCTGTGATATGCTTTTGGAGATGCAAGGTTCAGAACCATACAGAGTATGATTAAATTCTAATAATCCCCCACACAGAGTATGCTTTTTTCAAAACAGCCACATACTGAATCTATGTATATGACTGTTTTGAAAAAACTCTCTGCTCCAAACCCAAGATTTGTTTCCTGCTCAGCCTCTACCAAACCCCATCAGCATCTGAATGAAATAAGAAACTGCTTCTACTGTGAGTGGGGAAAGTTTTTTTTTATGACTATTATTTTATTCCTATCATGAACGGCTGTTTATTCCCAGCTTGGAAAAGTAGAGCCCATTAGGATATGGTGTAAGTATGCACACACAAATCCTTACTATATACAGGGCTCTCTCCCTCTCATAAGCTTTGTGATAGCAACAGAAATGTAAAAATTTAAGTTTCGTAATCTATTACTGTAAAATGTCCTGGATCAAAAATGCATGGTAAATGAAAGTATCAGATTGTTGTGAAAATTATTCTGCAAGGGTGATCAGAGCTAGATTTTCTTTAAAAGTCAAGCTAGTCTCTTCCTGCTGCTTCTTCCAAGGAAGTCCTGCTGCCTCCTGGCTGCCAGGCTCAGGAGATAAGGAGCGCAAATAGCCTTTCCATTCTCGCTATCAATGTAATTAACCCTTCACTCTCCTTGATCACATAACTACCTTCCCTTTCCCATCAATAGATTTACTGCATGCAGCTTGGGGAACAGGAAGTACCTCCCATCCCCACCCAGCTTTTCCTGATATGAGTACACAAATGTCAATCTGATGATCAATCGCACTGTTTCCTGGCACCAGATGGGAAGGGGAATCCAGGACTATAAACCTGGATGTTAAAGAACCATAGTGACAGACACGCCTTGATGAAGTGCCTCTCCTGCCACTGTCTGTGGTGGCTGATCAGAATGAGAGCTCCCCTATGTAAGTATGTTGCGCCTACTACTCAAGTTTTGTATGTTACTGTAGTCCTGGCATCGGTTGTTCATTAAATCTCTGGGATCCCCCCCACTGGCTATTGCCCCACACAACACAGGTAAAACATAGTTCTGAGGTCCGAAGCTATGTTCTCAACAGGGGATTTAAAAGGAATGCCTTCAAATTCCAATTAATCAATCAGTTATCTGATTATATGCTATGCTTGGGTGAAGTCCCTTTTAAGAGTCACCTGCAGGAAATGAGCCACAGTACTGTACAACAGTACTGTACAACAGATGATTTCAAACTTGCAACAGCGCTCTCTCATTCTAAACCCTGGCACGGTTTTGGATTTTTGCTTTATGAGCAACCAATCTGTAACAGACAATTCACTCTGGCACAGATCTTATGTGAAAGAAGAGTGCCTCTTAGTGTTGGCTGTCAGGTAGAATTGCCTCAGGAATCACCTGAAGAAGAAGAAAAACCATCAGCTTATGGAACTTCTTTAGTATAAAGGCTGTCTGGTGAGGTTACTATACTGCGAAGTCTACAGATGCATTCATAACAGACTGAGGCAAATAAAGATGGCTAAATGTCAGATAACCTGAGAAAAAAAACCTAGAAGTTGCAACTGTAGCACAATTATGTAAATAAGCAAAATTTTAGCATTTTTTTTTATTCTCCTCCTTTCAAGTCCTTCCTTTTAAAATTCAAGAATTGCATTACAGTCTGATATTTGCTGACATATCTTGAACGTATTCGTTTTCTTCTCCCCCCCCCCATGTTTTTGCAAATTATCTTATTAAATAAATTATGGGCTGTAAAAATCATTACTGTAACTTGGGTGTCAGCAGACTGAAAAGCTTCTGTCATATTCCCAATTCCATTGTCCAGAAAGAATATAGGGAACCTGTTCTGTCCTGCTTTCTTCAGAGGAATACTGAACAAGCACTGCTAGAGAATAAAAAGACTCCTCCAATGTTAAGAGAGGTTTCCCAGGCTTGCAAGGAGAATCGTTTCTAGATTATATCCATGAAGTTGGACCGCTAAATTTGCTGAGATGCTCTCCATAGTATCCCTTGAAAGTCATTCTGATAATGGGGTTGGACTGATGATTCCAAGATTCCAAATTGCATAAAAATATGGAGAAATAAAGTCTGATGGTATTTATTTCTCAACTTTCCATTTCTTTTTTTTCCCACCAGCAACTTTGTTCCTGACTCCCAATGCTCCTTCTGCATCATCATCATCATTTGTCTCTTCCCGAGAGCGTTTCTTCTTTTCCCCTTGTTGCCGCAATTCCTGCAAAGAAAACAGGAAAGTAGTATCACAAGACCTCTAAGGGATTCAATCACTGAGATAATCAAGAAGATAAAGAGCACGGAAAATATTAAACATTCCTTTTGGCATGTGAATTTGCATTTAGATACTCCCGTAGGCAGCATTTTGGGCATGTTATTTAATAAAAGTTAATTTGATTCCTTCTTTAAACATTAACAAAGTGACCATGCTGTTCTCTATCTTCCCCAAATTCCAGATATATATGAAAAACAGAGGTGAAATTTCCAAATTAGGAAAGGGGTTGGCAGCAAACACAATAGACCCTTTAGAGTTGTCCCTGAGTTAATGGGATTATGTTTTAATTTTGAAGAAAAATAAAAAAGGAACCCACAACAATGAGGGTATGCAATACAGCTCTTCATGCAAGAACACAAGAACATCTCGACTTCTTGAAGTAAACAGCCTCATTTGGAATTTGACTGCCCAAGCAATATACTTGAGGCTGTATAAATCCTATTATTCTTCTCTCAGTCATGGTTGCAACAGCCACATTTCTACATAAAACAAACCTAGACCCAGCTTTAAAGCAGCTTACCATGCGAGCAAATCTCTGTGCTTCAGCCACACGCTCGGTCAACATCATGACCTCTTCTTCATGGGTGGGAAAGGCTGGCAGCTTTTTGCCAATCAGGTGCTCAATGCGCTGGAAGAGCTCAACATCATACCTGAAGGAGGAGAAAGGATTTCTCTGAAGAATTCTCATCTTAATTAATTTCCTGTCAATTAGTTGACACGAGTGTCAAAAACAAATTCAGCGAAGTTTTTATACTATTGAATCATTTTACTATTTCTTTCCTTCAATCTTTTTTTTTTTTTAAAAAAACAACTTTTCTCCGCTATATAGAAAAAGTACAACACAGCCCCTAAGGGGCCCTCTGAGTTTCAATACACAGCCAAAACTATTCTAGACTTCAGTGTTATATAAAAAGCGTAAATAATACCATAAACCATGGGCTTTCTGGAAGATTCTCCATGCAAATACTAGGCAGGCTATGTGCTCATCCAAGTTTACTCTGCAGTAAAGCATGCAGGGGCCCAGCTTCACCCTCCAATTTATGGGCAGTTTCAGAGATTATAGCCAGGCATAATGCAGAGAGTTTAATAATGTTAGGAAAAGCTATGCTTACGTTATGTATGCCGAGGAGAGGGAAGTCTGGCACTGGAAGGAAGGAGGAATGACCCCACTCATGTGCTGTTCCCTCAAATCTCCTTCCAACTGTGCAGGGGGGAGTGTATGTTTTTTCCCCATGTTTACTGCATATTGTGGGCCCTATGAAATAATTCTGTGGTCCCCAAGGATCCTGTAGCTGGGAATCACTGCACTGGAATACAGAAATTCTGCTGGTGGTACAGCTGGAGTAGCACAGAACAGTAACTTACTGTGTCACAAAGGTGATTGATTTACCAGATCGTCCAGCTCGAGCTGTTCTCCCTACTCGATGAATGTAATCCTGAAAGGAATCCAGAGTAAGGAACAGAACAAGATGGTGGTCACAGGAGAGCCACTAAAATAAATGCCCCTAAAACAAAACTTTTGTATCACAGATATCAAATATTAAAACAGACAGTACTCCAGATAAAGGAAGCCAGTTCAGAGAAGAACTCTTAAAAAGAGATGCTCTTCACCAGGTTTCTGAAAGCTGATAAGGAGGAAAACAAGTGAACTCCCTAAAAAGGAATATGCACAGCTCAAAAAGCAGGTGCTCAGTGCAAAATAGTAAAGGCATGTCTGGCTAGTGCTGTCACTTGAGATTCAAACAGGAAAGATCCATTCTGGAGCTGCTGCCATCACCAAAAGTGGTGAAGTCCCATCAACCCACCATGACTGCGCCACATCTATAATACTAATTTCCTATCCCTGTAACTCTCTCTCTTTTACTCAACCTCTTGCTGACATACCTTTTAACCTTCTGAGCTTTAATATCACTCAGTGCTTCACAACTTCATATTCTATGTAACCATCAATTACAGACCCATTCCTTCAGGTCTATTTATTTATTTTACAGATATTTTGTAATTCACAAATTCTGAGCAGTGTACAAAGAATAAAAACATGAAAAACAATAACATTAAATCCACCTCCAAGGCGAATGTCCCTAAACAATCAAATAGGCTGAAAGGCACAGTAGAACAGAGTTGTTCCAATGACCTTACAAAATGCCAAGAGGGAAGGAGCTATAGGAACTTGTGAGGGCAGATAATACCATAAGATGGGGGCCACAATATAAAAGATCTGCTGTCTGGTCCATGTCCCCCAAACCTCACACAGCAAGCCTTCACAAGAAGTTCTTACTGGATGGGCAAACTCAGTTTCAAATTCCATGATGACATCTTTGAAATTCTAGGCAGCAGAGTTGTATATCACCTAACAGCTTTTTTACAACTCACCTTGGAATGGGTAGGAATATCAAAGTTTATCACTACATCAACATGGGGGATGTCAAGGCCTCTACTTGCAACATCAGTAGCCAACAAGATGGAACGTGCTTTAGCCTTGAACTTGTTCAGTGACCCTAATCGTTTATTCTAGAGGGACAAAAGAGCAAGTTAGCATGCACTTACGTTTTTTCACCTCATTTAGCATGACAAAGTGGAAGGTATGAAAGCTTTCACTATTTATTAATCACAATTTTCTGATGTACCACACACAACCACATTTGTGGGCAAAACATTATTGAAAGGAAAACACTTTTGAGGATGCATACATATTTGTTTGCTATTACAATATATTTATTACTTCATACAATAATCTAGAAATTTTCTTGGTCAACCTGTACCTGGCTCATCTGTCCATGGAGGGGAATAGCAGTAAAGCCCAAATTTCGAAGCAAGAGTGCTGTCCTCTGAGTATTGTTGCATGTACTGCAGAATATCATGAATGAGTTGCCAGCAAGTTCATTCAGAATATACACCAGATAACTATCCTAAGAGCATCAGAAAAGGAACTTATATCAGGAAATAGGAAAGGAGAACAGATTTAAAAAGATACCAAATAGTAGAGAAAGTCCAAAACAAGAGAGAAAAACAAATTACCTTGAACTTGGAAGGAATAAAAATATAGTATTGCTGAAGTTTTTCAACTGTCTGATACTTTGATGACACTGCACATTTAACAGGGTCTTTAAGGGCTGCACGCTGGAGTTTTTGCACCTGAGAATTAATTTTAAGTTTTCAGACAATAATTCCACTATAGCTCTATGTCTCAATTCTGCCCCATTCCCCTAAACAAATGCAAAGTGTCAAGCTGACTCACACCTTTTTAGTCATTGTAGCAGAAAAAAGAAATGTCTTCCTATCTCTGGGAATTACTTTCAGGATCTTATCTACCTGTGAAAAGAGAGAGCAAATGAAATGCAAAAGAACAGAACACTGATCAATGTGCATGTGTGCATGCAGACCTACACCAGGTATGCCTGATGGACGCAACTGAGCAAGTCAAGTCATTCCACTACTCCTCAGCAAGGAGTGATGAGTTTAACAACCAAAGAACATCCTGTGGGAAGAGCTCAAATTTAAGTGGGTCCAGTTTAGCTAGAATGCACTGGGAAGAGTCATATCCACAGGAAATTAATGAACTTATTTCCCAAGCAACTAGTTCTAAGCAACCCAGGGAATACAGGGTATGCATTCAATATCAGGAAGGGAAGCTGAAACAGGTCCCATGAATGTATGTGAATATTTTGGAATCATATTTCTGAAAAACACCACCTTCTTAACAGTTCAGTAAACCATTCTAAAATGGCAGAGATGGGTGCATCTCACCTCTGTTTCAAAATCCATGTTGAGGATCCGGTCAGCTTCATCCATAACTAGGTATTTCAGAGCTCTAAGGTTGAAACCCTTTGTATTCTCAAGATGATCAATAAGGCGACCAGGTGTAGCTACCAGGAGAAAGAGTGTTATAAATGGTTAACAGCCAAAATAGCTGATAATTTTGCCCACTTAAATATAGAGAGAGAAGAGACTGAGCTGAGTATATGGAGTACTGCTGTCATTTAACTCAACACACTCAGGTTTGTCAGCTCTCAAAGGACACTTGCTTCCCTTCGCCAAAAAGCCTTGTGAAACATATTCTGAGGAGTATGGGTTGAGCCAGAGTCCTGTATAGGTCTGAAACGACATGGCTAGTTGAATTCCACCAACACAGGGACTTGTCCTAAATCAGGAGTATATTTTTAAAAAGTTGCTCTCGTAGGCAAGAGTACAGGCAAGGTGACTAATCTATTCATTCTAAAGCTACATGATACATTTGATGAAGTAATGCTATCTAAATAGCATATATCAGTTATTGTTATTCACAGGGAAATTAATTTATCAAAGTGGAATATAATGAATTAGAGAAATTAACAACTAGAGACTCAAAGCAAACACAGCACCCAAAAGGACATTACAAGCCATTGTGTCAGATATGTTCTCCCAATTGCTATTGTTTTAAAATATAAGACCAGTAACTAGTTAATTGAACTCAGGGAGATTAACTTGGCAAGGCAAGAGATAGGAAGCTAATTATGGGTGCAGCGGATGGTCAATTACATCTCTCCTTTTTTTCAGTATCTTTCCATTTTCATAGGATCAAATTGTAGGCTAGTTCCTTACCAATGATTACATGGGGCTTCTTGGCTAGGGCCAGAGATTGGGACATCATGTCAATTCCTCCAACAATAACAGCTTAGGAAAGAAAAGAAAAATTAAACAATGGCCACTTCAGCAAGTCAACCACAACTCTATTCACCCCTACCCCAATAGTCTGCCTCAGAGATGTGAATAAGTATGCATTTACTATATTGTCATCTGATAATCCAAATAATTTGCAGTGAACAATAGACAGACATTATGGTGCAATGGGAAGTACGGACTTGTGTGTTTAACAGGAAAAACAGAGCAAATAGTGGCAAATTACATGTATATGACAAAAAAAATCTAGAACAAATAGATGAATCTGTGTATCTTGATAGAACACCTTTGCTGCGGGAGCTGCATTGGGTCCCAGTTTGCTTCCTGGTCCAATTCAAGGCATTATTACTTTTAAAGCCCTACGTGGCATGGGTCCAGGTTACCTGAGGACTGTCCCACTCCCATCACATTGACCTGTCCCACCCAGTCAGGCAGAGAAGGCATATTACAGACCCGATCAGCGAGAGGATGTCGGCTGGTGGGGCCCAGGAGGAGAGCCTTCCCTGCTGTTGCCCCCGCCCTCTGGAATATTCTCCCCCCAGAGGTGTGGCGGGCCTCTACCCTGCTGGCTTTCCAGAAGGAACTGAAGACCTGGTTCTGCCAGTTTGCGTGGGGCAAAAAGAGCTTTAACCAACCCTGGGAGTGGCTGGCGCCCTGATAATGCTCCCTGAGCCTAATAATTCCTAGCTACCGTCACTTCTTGGAAGATATTTATTATTTATTTAGGACTAATTGTTATATTGTATTTTTAATTAATATTTATCTTTTCTGTAAATCACCCAGAGTTGTTTTCTAATGAGATGGGTGGTGACAAATTTGATATATAAATAAATAAATGATATGCAAATACTGGTGGAAATACATTGCAATATTTGCAATATATCATATTGAATAATTTGTAAAAATACCCCAAAATAGCTGTGTATAAGTACAGTAGGAATGGCATATTTAAGAAGCACTGAGTGGTAAAACAAACAGAGATAAGTTGAAAAATGTATGAGAATACAGTACACATTTTGTGACCAGAATGAAAAGGTATGTTGTCATGAATTGGTGATACACAGGAAATGAATGACAATCAAATAGCAAAACAAGTATTTGAATGAAGAGTGAATAGGTCAAGAGGAAGAAGTCCAAGGAAATCATGACTGAATAGAGCTTATGAGAGGTGAGAAACTGAAAGAAAAGAAGCTGATGTATAAAGCATATATGGATGATGGAAACAAGGAAAGGATAGTTTGCAAGGACTGAAAGATATGAAGAAATATAATGAATAGTGTTGGCATAAACTAGAGGTAATCTTTGCTTTTCTCTTTTCTATCTTTGCCTTTAATTACTTTTGCTCACAATTTTAGTCTTTTTCTGTATTTGCATAACACCATATAGCCAGAATAGAAATAGCATTATGGGCACCCCCACACCTATGTCCAGGAGATGTTGTAATAATGACAACCTTACATAAGCATTGTGGAGTAGTTATCAGTGTTTACTTTAGGCAGCAAATTTTTTGTTTTGAATTGTACGCAGTGTCATGCAAAGCTCTTCCCAAGCCAACTTATCATTATACATTTTTAGAGAAGCTACACATGCACAAGAATATACCTAAGAAAAATAATGAACTTGAAGATGAAAAAACAGGACCAGATTATGGAATTGAAAAAAACAGCCACATTCAACACATTTAATTTGCATGACCATACACAGGAAAAATAACAGCTCTAAAAGTGCAATCCCATCTTCAGTTTTTTCCAATGTCCTTTTTTTAATGGTTTTGCCAAACTTTTAGCTTTATCAGATCAGTCTTCTATTAGCAAATTTCCTGAAAGCCCTAAGCAATCAGTGATCCAATGCAGAGGAATAAGAAGGTTGGTAGAGTAAGGATAGTTTATTCTGTTACCCCATCAACAGCCTGTTGTTTCCATGACAGATGCAGAAGAAAACAAGCCATTTTTTTCCAGGGATTAAGAAAGCCAATATTTTTTTCTTAATCTGTCAAAAGCTTACAGGATAGGGGCCTTCTCTGAAGCCAGCAAAAACATGTAGACTAATTTTTAAAAAATTGAAACTATAGACAGTCCTCTACTTGCAACCTTTCATGTTGCAAACTTTCATGGACACAAACAGGATGGACCCAGAAGTCAGAACCAGAAGTTGGGAGAAGGTGGGAAAGGGTTAGCTCGCAGTGCGCCACAAACTAACCTTTTCCCGTCTTCTCCCACATTCTGTTTGCATTTGAGGTTTGCGTTGAACTTGGAGTTCCCAGAAAGGGTTAGTTTACGCGGCGCACTCTGTTGCTGGGTGAGGCAGGAGAGGGAGAAGTGGCAGATGACAGGGGAGAGGGGGCAGTGGTCTCCTGCCTCGCCCAGCAATGGAGCATGCCACACCCCACAGGCTCGTCCTTTGCTCCCCTCTCCTCCGCTACCAACCCCTCTCCTGCCTCACCTGGTGATGCACTGGCAGCAGAAGATAGCCCTTTTCTGCTCACACCGTTGCCCTGCCTCCTCCTCTTTTTTTTACTCTTTACTTGGTTGGACTTACAAACAAAATGGAGTTACAAACAGCCGCTTAGAATGTAACCTGTTTGTAAGTAGGGGACTGTCTGTAGTCATTTTTGTGGATTCATATAAAGACTGGTAGAGACATATCAAAGTTCATACTTGGCAGCTAGAATGTTGTACATTTCTTAAGTCCAGCATACAATTTTTTAAAAAGGTCATGCTTTTGCCCCTACTTATTCTCTTAAACTTCACAATGTTTTATGCTCATTTGAAGTCTTGTAGCCACACCACTTACCACTCTGGACACCAATGGAAGATCCAAGAGCTTCAAACTGTTCAGAGATCTGAAAGGCTAACTCCCGGGTTGGTGTAAGTACCAGAGCAAAGAAGCGCTGAGGAGTTTCTAATAATGCCTGAAGGATGGGCAAAGCAAAAGCCCCTGTTTTTCCAGATCCTGTCTCTGCTAAGCCAATGATGTCCCGACCTATGAGAAAAGAATTGTGTCATATTCAATGCCAAAGGAAAAAAAATGCAACATAGTAGTACAGATAGATAGAACCAAAAGTAATTGTGGAAAGTTTTTTCAGTTAATATTAGTTGAGTAAGTGTGCAAAAAGAGCACCAGAAGTTAAGACTGTTCTGTTTCACTTATTGAAGCATTTGGCTCTTCTGTCATATATCAAAGGAAACTTTAAAAATTATATTTATCCTTCCATTAATTCAGGGTTAGACTAAATAATGGCGGGGAGGGTGGCAAGGTCCCATAAATAAATAAAGGATGCCTTGCAGTTTACCCTAGTTCACAGAGTTGGAAAAGCAGACCCCTGTTAATTATGTTGTTCTGAAATGAAATGAAATCTACCAGTACTGCATACTCTCTCCTTTTTCTGAAATTGCAGGTCCCAGAATCACACTCACCTTGGAGTGCAACTGGAATAGCTTCTACTTGGATCTTTGTTGGTGTCTTCCATCCTAACTGACTACATGCTTCACACAGTACATCTGTCACTCCCTGTTATTTCAAAGAAAAAAAAGGGAAGAAATAGAAGCTATGATGAGCAAGAGGGCACAGTCTTTGTTATTCAATACAGCCTGTAGCATTCTTCTTCTTAATTTCCAGAAAACTGAAAAATTTAAAGCATGGGACAACTGTAATTTTTTTATTAATGTAGTTTCTAGTGCTTCCTATACAAAAGCACCAGAAACCAAATTTATAAAATACAAAACATAATATAAAATAAAGCAAAACATATAGTAACAAAGGAAAGGAAAAACAGACTTATCTAACTTTCATACAGAGAAGGCTTGGGTGAAGATCGAGATTTTCAAGAGATTCCTACCATGGGTGTCTCATGAATTTCAGGAGGGAAAGCATTCCAGAGTAAAGTTCTTATCACAGAGAAAGCTGAGCAACAGGCGAGCATAATGGCATCGTGCAGGGCTAGGCACATGCAGGAGGACCTCCTTCAACAAAGGAAGAAACTGACCAAGTCCATCCCGTATCCTTGCCCCAAGTTGTTTAGGGCCTTAAAGGCCATAAGCAAAACTTTGGTTTTAGAAGCTTACTGGCAGCTAATGCAGTTTTATATATATATATATGTGTGTGTGTGTGTGTGTACAGTGGTACCTCGGGTCACGAACGCTTCTGTTCACGACCAATTCAGGTCACAAACAGCACCGTTTGCAAAATTTTGCTTCCATTCGTGAACTCCACATCAGGTGACAAACAGGATCCGCGGCCATTTTCCCTGCTGACACACGTGGCCGTGGCTTCCTGTAGGGAGGGGGACTCTCCCTCCAAACAATAACCGCCTCCCCACCCGCCTTCCTGTCCTCCACGCCTCAAGCAAGGTTAGCGTTCTCTCTCTTCATAGTATACTGTACTGTACTTTGTGTCATATTTTTGTGGTTTTAAAAAAAAATACATATGATTCAGAATGGATTAACAATATTTACATTGAACCTTATGGGAAAATTTGATTCAAGTCGCAACCAAAATCGGTTGGCGACCAAATTCATAGGGGTCAGAATGGATTAACCGTATTTACATTGAACCTTATGGGAAAATTTGATTCAGGTCACGACCAATTTGGGTCGCGACCAGAGTCACGGAACGAATTAAGTTCGTGACCCGAGGTACCATTGTAATTATTATTTGTAATAACATTCAAAATAATTAAATGATTAATTATTTAATTGCTAAGATATCCCTCTAGAGAAAAATGTGTAGTTGGTATACCAACCAAAGCTGCCAATAAGCACTGGCCACAGAAGTCATTTGGTCCTCCAGTGACAGCAATGATCTAACAGTACCCTCAGCTACATATTTGTTCTTTCTGAGGAAGTGCAATCTCACAGAAAATAAATTCCTATGCCTGGGAAGCACTCACCATAAGGTCTCCTCCCACCCTGAAGGAGCTTAGTTGCATTGTTGAAGAAAATATTCTGATTCTGAATGAGACCCAAAACACGCATCTGTCACTTGTAGATAGAGCAAAGAGATAGAGGAGCAAATGGCCACACTTCAGCAGATGAGAAAGCACAAGATTTTATCAGTTCAAAGAAAGCAACTCTCCATAACAAAAATGGTCAAACAGAGAAAGAAGCAAGCCCACAGGGTAGGAGTAACAACCAGAATGCAACTCTTCAACCCCAGCGGAACTCAGAGACGTTCTCAGGCCCTTGCAGATGAAACAGACTCTGGAAAAAAAAGACACACTGTAAAATGGGATTGCTCCAAAGCCAGCTTGCATTCACATACTCCAGACTGGTAGTCCCCATGCCAGACAGAGAAATACACATTCACTCATCTCAGATACTGAATCTACAAGTGACAGGTGCATGTTTTGGGTCTCATACAGAATCAGAATTCTCCCAGCTCCTCCTTCTCAGCAGGTGAAAGGGAAGTTTCAATTCTTTAAGAACAAAGGGAGAAGCTGAGTATTGGGCCTAGAAAAAGGAGAAAATTAACACTGTTCCTTTGATTAAAAGTTGGAATCTGCCAGAAGTTTGAAAAATCCAAGAAGACAAAAAGAGGATTTGTGCATCAGAAATCCATTTGCCTCCTAAGAATTGGTAAACAAGCCCAGTGAAAAAAGGGTGTTAGTTTTTTTTATTTTATTTTTTTCTGTAGGGTGCTAGTTAAATCTTTTTATCTTGTGGGTTTATATTCTCTGAACAAGAAGAAAATTCTGTTCATCCTCAGCCTTTTTTTCCCCCCCTTTGTAAGGCTGGATCCAAGAAGGTATTTTTCTCTTTATTAACTTTTTGTGAACAAAAATACTGTAAGGTCTAGCAATAGACTCTTTTCTAAGATCCTGCCCAAGTTCATTAATTGTAGCAAATCAGTGCCATCTTGTGATCTGCTTCGAACACTGCATCAGTTTTGTAAAAAAATAAAATAAACACTTTTACATACCTTTTTTTTAAAATCTCTTTTGAGACCGGTCTGTCTTCCAAAAGGGGGAAGAAAGGGTTGAAATCCCCTAGTCACATGCTCCTACTCAACAAAGCCCAGAGGTTGCAATATAGGTTGATTAGGAAGGTTTAAACTGAATTCTTGGGTGGAAAAAAGCAAAAACTCTAAAGGACTTAAGACTTGTAAAATGTAAAATGAGAAAATATTAATGAAATGGGACTCTTAAACCCCTCAATGAAAAATCAAAAAGAACGTTATAGCAAAGTTCATAGCTTTCAGTGTCTATACACTAATGCTAAGGTATCTGAAATAAATAGGATAGGATTAAACTCTTAGTACAGAAAGGCAAGTATGACCTGGTGTGTTGATTCCCATGACTGGAAAATAGCAACTGAATTTGTTCAAAAGGTACAACAGAGACAGTGTTGCATTGTTTGTAAAAAAATATCTATTCCTGCCCCAAAATCCAAATTAATTTCTCCCCTACCTTCACTATATTTACAGAACTGGGAAAAGTACCTCAAGATGTGTTTGAATTCCTAAAGAAGGAAACACTAACAACACAATTGCAAACAGTTGTGAGGAGGAAAAAAATGGAGAACAGCAGAAGCCAATGTGCACAAACTTAGCAAAGATCTGAAAACAAAAAACACACATCTAGAAAAGGATCAGGTCCAGGTCACAAAAGAAGAATATAGACAAGTAGCCTGGAATTGTATAGCTCATGCCAGGAAAACAATATCTCAGAAGGAGCTGTGTTCAGCAAAGGATATGAATGACTAAAGGGCTTATTTAAATACATTCAAAATAAAAGGAAAAGGAAAGAATCCATATACTAGCCGCTCAATGTAGACATAAAAATACTATCAAATAACAAAGAAAGACAGAGCTATTTAAAAACTTCTATTTTGGCTTAGTCTTCTCCAAAGTACCATGTTCCACCAGGAAATTATGAAAGGGCAGGACTGAAGGTTGAGACAGAAACATGGTCAAGAAATATTTCTTTATTTTGACTGAATTTAAAATAAAACTTCAGGACAAGAGGAGTTGCATTCTAGAGTAGTGAAGAAACTAGCAATAATCTGAGAAAAACTAGAAAACTAGTAAAATGCTAGTTAACTGGAAGAGATGTCCCTATATTCAAAAATGGGCTAAAACTAGAGACTGGTCAACCTGACATCACTATCTTCAAAGAATCTAGAGCAGACCATAAAAAGATCAATATGTAAGCACCTTGAAAACAATGCAATAATTTACTGGAAGTCAGCATGGATTTGTAAAGAACAAATCTACCTTTATAGATTGTAGGAATACTGCAGACATAATGTAATTTGACTACAGTAAAGTATTTGACAAAGTATGCCATGACATGCTGATTAGCAAGCTAGTTAAGTATTAGATGGCATGCCAATTAAATCAGTACATATCTGTCTTTGAAAATTATACTCAGAGAGTGTCCATTAATGGTTCTTCATCAAACTGGCCACAAGGTTGCCAAGACTGCCACAAGGTTCAGTCCCAAATCCTCTATCTGTCAATATTTGTATTAATGACTTGGATGAGGAAGAGACAATGCTTATTAGATCCAATTACACAAAATTGAATGGGATGGCCAATATCCTAGAAGACAGAAATAGAATTCAATGCAATTGTGATAATTTACAGAAATTGGCAGAAAGTAAGAGAATGAAATTTTACAAAAGAAATGCAATGTTCTTCTCTTAGGAAACAAAGATCAGAGGCACAAGTATAAGATGGGAAATACCTGGCTTGGTGATAATACTTGTGATACTTAATACTGTGATACTTGGTGATGATACTTGGTCTTGGAACAGTAGTTTGCAAATTGAACCTGAGCCAGCAGAATCATGTGGTTGCAAAAAAGGCAGATGCAACAAAGTCATTATTTCCAATTTGTGGGAAATAACCATTCTACAGCATTCTGCTTTGGTCAGACCTCACCTTGAGTAGTAATAAATTCAGTTCTGGGCAGCAACTTTAGGAAGCATTCACAAAAACAGAATAGGTTCAGAGAAAGTCAAACAAGGATCAGGAGATTAAAACTCAGTTCTGAGGAAAGACTGAAGGAGCTAAACATGCTTAGTTTTGAGGACAAAACACTGAGGGGGATTATGATAGTGCTTTTCAAATACTTGAAAAGGATGTGACATATAAATATAAGACCCATTCTCTTTTGTTCCAGAATGGAGGATATGAAACAATGGACTCAGGATGAACTCCAATTGAATCTCAGAAAAAAACTTCTTAACACCAAGAACAATTTGACATTGGAACCAATTACCTGGAGAGGTGATGGCTTCTCTTCACTGGATGTATTCAAGCAGAAATTAAAAAGCCATCTGTCTTGGATGCTTTTATTTGGATTCCTGCAGTAAGCAGGTTGAACTCAGGGGCTAAATGGTTCTAAAGAGTTCTAAAACCCTTAAGGTGAGAATAGTGGCAGTGGCAGGAAATAGGTTTAGGATCATAACAGAACAATGTTTACTTTGGATTTTCCCACATTTTGTTTTGGCCCACCCTCTTTCCCCTTCCTCATCCTGATGCATTCCACAAGGTCTCTTATGTGGCTCACAAAGTCACTGGTTCAGAACATGCACAGCCTCATCTGATTGACATGTAATAAGGAAACAGACTTCAGTACCACCAGAATATTGGTGACAGACAGCCCACATCTAGATGTTTAAAAGTACTAGCAAAGCACTCTTCATCACTCCACAGCATAGCTGTCAGGGTCCGGGGCACGGCTACCTATTACTACTAAGGCTCTTCCTACAACTAAAAGTGGAACTGCTATAACCCAGTGTCCCCCAACCCTTAACTCATGAAGGAACTCCAGGAGGACACGATTAACGGTATCAAAAGCTGCCAAAAGATCAAGCAAGATCAACAGTCTTATTTCCTCTGTCTCTCTCCTGGAGGGCTACTATGGCTGAATTTGTGTCAAAACCAGGTCAGAAAAGAGACTAAAAAGAGATGTAACCAGGACATCTGCAACTGCATAACCACCATTCTCTCAACCATCTTGCTTTCATAAGGGTATTTCTGTAGCAAATAATAATTTCTTGATCACCCTAAAGAGTTCACCAGGGCAGCTACTTGAATATGCAACAGCAAAGTAAGCCTTCTTTGCAGGCTTCACTGCCATGTGTGCATGTATACAGGAAAGCTTATCAAATCAGCTTTGAAATGAGTCTTACATCCCTGGACACTGGTGTCTTCTAGCTTACTTTACTACCTTTAGCGCTTAAGATAAAGAGGGAGATACCTGAAGTCTACAGCATCAGAGAGGGCATTTAAGAATGATGCTATACAGATGGCTAGTTTTGTTTCACTATTCCATAGGTCAATATGGGCATCCATACAATCACCAAGTCTACCTTCTGGAAAATCTTAGAGAACATTAAGAAAAAAAAAGTCCATCAAAGTCCTTAAGTCTCCAAGGACAGATCATTACAGATACCTCCCCCATGGGGGGGGGAGGGAATGCTGGGAGACCAAACTTTATCTTACCAGCAGGGCAACACTAACCTAACACCCAAACCACTCGCTCTCAACCTGAGACAAAAATTCAATGAGGCCGTGCCCCGCCCGATCCACTGGCAGCATGTCTTTTGATTTCGTTGTATGTGGCCCAGTGTCGGGAGATTGGGGCGGGAAAAACCGAGATAGGATAGCAAGTTATTCAAGCTGAACAGATGGTCAAAATGAACGGGGAAGCAAACAGAAGAAACATCAGACATTGGGGGAGGGGAGAGATGAAGAGACAATAAATAATAAAGATAATAAGAGAAAGCCCTCTCACCAGTTGTTTGAAAGTTTCCGCGACCTCTCCCGCATCACCCCCATGCTCCACACTCGACGCCATCTTCAGTTTCACCTTTAACCTCAGAATTACCGCGAGGCATCTTGGGACTGCGAGTCCAAATGCTTATATTTGCCCCTCCCATCTCGAAATAGAAAGAAAATGCATCGCCGCAAAGAGTCTCCGGGTCTGGAAAGAGAAATGTGTTCGCGTTGTTGGATAACGGTTGAAAGGCTCATTGGATTCGTCTCCAGTCTTGCTGCGGCTTTTCCCAACTCGCCTCCAGAGCAGAAATTAGACTTTCGATGGGCGTGAGAATTACAGCGTTCTTCCCAAAGATGGGCGAGTGGGGTCCTACTTTGCAGCAAGCCCTAGAATTCCTAGGTTTAGCAAATCCCGAATTTCCCCATGAATTTATATGGGACGTCACAATTGGATTCGCTCTAGATTACGGCTACCGCCCATGGGTTGCAAAAATCCGGACGACCATTAGACGGCCTCAAAGAGATACGGAAAGCTACTACTCTTTGCTGCCAGTGGGGATCGCCGGGTTTTTGGAGCTGCGATATGGCTCGTCTAGATTAGTTTTTCAAAAATACTGGAATAGAAACCGGAGTTCTCGGTCTAGAAGAGGAGGCGTCTTCTCTTTTTGGATCGTTCCCGCCGCCCAAAGCTCCCGTGGGAGGCTCCCGGAAGGCACAGAGCGCGGCAAAGGCCGTCGCCAGGAGATCGTGGGGAAGGCGCGGGGTGGGGAAAAAGGAAACGCTCCCTCGGGCCGAATTGACTCCTGGCGACACGTTCCTGTAGTTTTCCTGGCACTACCCAGAGGTAGCTAGTACGTATCTCAACTTCCCAGTATGACCTACAGATATGTGATTTCCGGGTGGTCTTCTCTCCAGGCTTTACCCCCGGTCTGGCTCTGCTCAGTTTTTCGTGATCAGCCGAGGCTAGATACCGCCGCCTGTTGGTGACTTAAGTAGGAAAAAGTAATGCTGCGAAATGGTGATGAAAAAGAAGTGGTCAGATACTGCAGGTATCTGTGCTCGTAGTAGGGTATCTGATGGTACACAAAAAATAAAGCTAAATCCAGAGAAGCAGACTTTTAAATCATGCCATGTATTAGGTCCAGTCAAGTAAAGTAGAACAAAACTGCTGGCTAACTTCTGACTCAAAAAATCTGATGACTTTTAAAAATTATTTACATGTATATGAAGCTGCTGCAATGTTTAAATTGTCCTCAACTTTCCAGAACAGATGTAGAATATTATGAAGTGGTATTGCAGAAAAATTTGTTTCCCCAAAATGAACAAGTGTTTGAGACTTTTCAGGAAGTTGTCCTAAGCCCAGATATGCATTCTTCTAATTTAAGATTAAAGGTGTAAATTCTAAATATTTATTCTGAATTATCAAATCTATCTGGATGTATTGGGACTTATTCCCAATACTTAGGAGCAGTAATGTTTTGATCCCAAGCCAAAACTTGAATTATTAAGTTTTCACCAGTCTTTGACTGTAAACCTAATTGTAGATTAATAATAATAATAGCAATTCCTCGGGGTGCCCTGTGATTAGGCAGGGAAAGATCAGTTGGGGAGACAGGTTGGCTGTCAGCCACCTCTAACCTCTTCTTCGTAAGGGCACAGCGCAGCTGCTGTGCATATGGCAGAAATTTTATGTATTTAGTTGTTGCATTTCTGTGTTTCTAACAGTACACAGTTTTTCCAGACCTTTCAAAGAGCCATCAATCCCCTTGGTCATTTGTCAGAACTGGAAAGTGATGAAAACTTTCTAGAAGACATTGTCACATGAATATGAAATAGCTATTTAATGTTAAAATTTTACCTGGAAGGCAACCTAAATCCCACCATTGGGAAGGGAGATGTTGGAAGTGGGCTATCCAGAACATCACCAGCACAACAAATGGCCATCATATAATTGACATGTAAAGAAAAGGTAATCATGACTTATACGGAGTGACTATAAGGAAGAATAGTTTGGGGTTATGTAGTCTTAGTATTTTTAACCTTTAGAATCCAAATTCTGTGTATGGAGCCCAAGCAACACCCTTGGCAAGTTACCAGGTTTCTCATGTCACACAAAGGGTAAGGATCTATTTCTTTTCCTCTTATTTAATCATGTCTGTAGAACTCAGAATTGATTTTCCTTTTCCTGGCTTGTTACAGCACATATGTGCACTCTCTCTTGTTCTCTTTCTTTCTCTCCCCAGCCTGTCCAATGGAACCGCTCTTGTTCTTGATTGATTCTGTGCCATCAAGTCAGTGTTGAGTCTTACACACCCACATATGGTCTGAATTCACACTTCCTGCTGCGCTATGCCCTTATGAAGAAGAGGGTATTGGTGGCTGACAGCCAACCTGTCTCCCCAACTGATCTTTCCCTGCCTAATCACAGGGCACCCTGAGGAATTGCTGCTATTATTATTATTATTATTCTACAATTAGATTCACAGTCAAAGACTGGTGAAAACTTAATAATTCAAGTCCTAAGTTTTCACCAGTACTATTACTACTACTACTTATTATCATCACTGTTACTTCTGCCATCCTAACCAGGTAGAGTCAGGTGTACTATATTTATTTTAGTATATATTTATCTTGCCCTTCCTTCATAACTGGCACATGGCTCAGTTTATAACCACCCCAAGCAATTAGCCTTCCCCAGAAACTGCTTTTAATATTGTTGTGTTCATTCAGTAAAGCTTCCTAGTTGACAGGGCCTTTGAACCTGAATTCACCAAACTATATTCTAACACTATAGCCCACTGCAGTTCTTCTGCACCGTTAATCAGCCATAACTCACCAAGTAAGCATCTTTAGCACTGAATGTTTGTTTATTATTAGATTTATATCCTGCCTTTATTTTGTGCAATTCAAGGTGATGTACATAATGCTCCCTCCTCCTGTTTTCCCTACAATAACAACCCTATGAAGTGGGTTGGGCTGAGAGGGAGTAACTGGCCCAAAGTGATCCATCCAGCTTTTATGCCTAATGGAGGGCTAAAACTCACAGTCGCCTGGTTTCTAGTCCAGCACCCTAGTCACTACACCAAAGTGGCTCCCATGTTCTCTGCTAGCTCCAGTAAAAGATAGGCTATAAAAACAGTACTCAGCTCAAAGCACTTTTATTCTAATATAATAGAGGTGTGTTTATCATACTTACAATGTACATAAAGTTTGCCAACATTTAAGAAAACTGATATCCTTATGACCATAAGTTGTCATAGATTTATTTGAACGTGACTGCTTGTTCGTTTGTTTTTACAAATCTGTTTCCCCTTTTAACTGTCTTACTATTGACATGCCTCCTTTACTGTTAACTCTCTGAAAAACTAATCTGACACTTTTAGCCTCTTATTTTTGTTCTTTATTGCCTAAGCAGAGATTGTGTGGCACTTTTTAAGGGTCAGGATGAGATAACCAGGTTCTAGAACTTCATCCTACAAGTAGAGATTAGCAGTATTGCTAATACATTGTGTTTTATTCATTTATAAACCGTACTTTCGTGTGTTATATTATACAACAATTCTCTCTACTCCTAATCTCAGATCTCCCATGTGACCAGGAAATATGCTGTGCAGGGAGTTCATATAGGCTAAAAACATATCAGGAAGCATGACTACTTTCCCAGTTAATGGGGGGGGGGGGGGGAAGAACCCATCCTAGCTACGTGCGTGACCGCTGAAGAACTATGACGTATCTGGATCATCAGTTTGGCATCCAACTGTGCCACATCCTCTTCTTGTATAAGAATAGGAAATGTGTCAGGAAATCCAAACAAACTTTCAGTGTGTGACTGGTAAAGTGAGAGAGCCCAAGCATCACGGTTGCTACATAGTTATAAATAATATCTTCACCACTTTACAAGCAATAAATATGATAGATTTGTTTTTGCTGCATTTCTGCAACTAAAGTCTACACTTGTCAGATAACAATATTTGCAAACAAAAAACAAAAATTGAAGAGGCAACATAAGCAGTGACATCCACCAACCGTTCATGGATTATCATTCTCCTAAAAGGAAACCCATGCAGTCATCTGGCAGCCTTATCGCTATTTTTTTTTTCCTGTTTCCCACTTTTCTTAATGAACCTTTCCACTCACATAATCTCTTTGGAGCTTCTCTGTTCATTCTTGGTCAATCCCTATTTTCACATATTTCCAAAATCTCCAATGTCCACCTTTGAGTTTTTCTTCCTTACCCTGGTCTAGGCCTCCAAGAAATTTGCATTAGGTCTGCTTTAGGCATTTCTACACAATAGTGTTAATGTATACAAACTGCTTGTCATATGGACCTGCCCTTTGTATAACCTTGGAATCCCTTTGGTATGTCAGTGATCCACAGGAACATGCGATACTAGTATTTAAGTGTTCTATACCACACAGTGTAGCATCAGAAATATAACTTTGTTAGGTTTGTAGATACATGTTTCCCTTCTGAGGTTTTTGGTTCATGTTTGCTTGTTCAGTAGCACTCTGCTTCTTCTTCAGATGTTTGGAAATCCAAAGCAGAGAAGGGAGATAAATGTGTTCACTCCATTCTGGTCATTCTCAATCTCTTTTAATTGATAGTGAAAGTCTACAGTGAAGCTGTCACCACTCTAGTGCCACCACTGGCTGCATTTCATCACAACCATCTCCCTTCCTCAGAAGTGTATGCCTCTAAAGTACCATGTGTAGCTGCTGCAAATTAAATCAGCTGGCCAATGCAGCATTTTGTTTAACAAATGTGCATTAGTGCTGCTTGTTTGGCAGCCACCTGGAAGTCCTAGGGCAGTGTTGTCCAAACTTGGCCACTTTAAGATGAGTGGACTTCAACTCCCAGAATTCCCCAGCCAGCATGGCTGGCTGGGGAATTCTGGGAGTTGAAGTCCACTCAAAGTGGCCAAGTTTGGACAACACTGTCCTAGGGCTATGAGATTTGGGTTGCAAGAATCCAGACAGCAGCAAAGAGATGCCGAAAACAATAGCTCTCTGCTGTTATCTAGTACAGTAGTCATCCAGAGTTTTGCCATTCAGATCCATTAGTCCTAGGAGTCCCCGAGAACACAGCATTCTGGACCTGTATTTCAGCCGTAGTAGTGTTACTATTAGAAGTTTCTGTTTAGTATGTGACAAAGTATTATTTGCATAAACTGCAGTCAGAGCATTGTTTGGGATCTTATTTGATTAACTGTGGTTTGAATAAACCATAATGCAATGCATTTGGACAAAAGAACAAACTTTGTTTTAAGTTTATAATTTCCTCTGTGTGCTCAGAACAAGAGGTGTAGAAGAACAGAAGGGAGCTTAGATTAAAAGAACTAGGATTATAATATGAATATGGGACTTTATCCCACACTCACTGATAATTCCTGCTGAATTTGTATATTTGAAGATGAAGATAATATTACTAATTGTCTTAATTATTTTTCTGAGTGTTCTGAATCCATTAAGATTTTTAGGGAGTTGTTATTTCTGAAGTAAATGTTTCAAGAAATGGGGAGAATTAATATAAATACAGATACAAAATTATTTCATACTTGTTTTGTATTTTTTATTGCCTTAGGATTCTGTGGAGTATATTCCTTGATTTTATAAATGCCTGTGATAACCCAGAGATCATAATGGTCACATTTTCCTCTCCTACAAAGAACAAAAAGGCAAAGAATATGTCAGATTTGCTATACCGTCTCTACAAAACACTCCTTATACCCACATTCTTAGGCTCTCATACATTTAAATTCCTTCGTTGCCATCGCTTTAGGAACTTGAGAACCTCAGGTTCCTCCCACCCCTTACTAATACATGAAGAAATGAAAAACATCACATCATCTTCAGGTTTGACAGCCTTATGGCTTAGTTCTCACTATTGATAAGCCAGAGCTGTATCACTGGACACATATGACTGAATGCCCCCAATAGGAAAGTAAAATCCCTGCCTAAATAAGGTAGGCATTTTAGGGCAACTTTGTCATGTTGAGAGCTTTTGCTATTATTTGTGAAGACAGGAGAGATCAATCATATAAAACCTAGACCTGCTCTGTAAAGTGGTATAGCTCAGTACTCACCATCTGGGTGAGAACTAAGCTTACACATATACCTCAAAACATTTCCTCATTCTTCTCACATTCTTGTAACACACCTGTGGTCATTTTTGCCTCTTTTCTCATCCATTTTTTTAGGGAATTTGGTCCCCAGTTTATCAGGGAATTATCCCCATGGAATAATTTCCAGTAGCTCATGAAAAAGAGTTCACAGCACTGACATCCAGTTGCAGGGATATATTTTTTGTATTATTATTATTATTAGTAGTAGTAGTAGTAGTAGTAATAGTAATAGTAGTAACAGTAGTATACCAGATCTGGGCTGCAAATCTTCAGATGACCCTATCTGTTGTCCAGATTTGGGAACCTATTACTATGAAATTACTTATTTGCATGAATGCTTATAGAAGTGTGAGGGAGAAGTCCTATAGCATGTGCACAAATCATTCCCAAGTTATTCTTAGTTGTTCCATCAAGGCAGCTGAATCTTACAATTTCTTGTGTGTTAAATGAATTTCAGACATAATAGGATCGTGGGACATGTTCATTATCCAATTACGAAACAGCAACTCAACTCTTCTCAGTTATCTTTTGATCCCAGCGTGCCTTTTCCTTTGTGGAAGAAAATAAAACGACTTGGCTAACTGGCTTTGCCACTGTGAAAACGTCTCTGAGGAGAGCTTCCCCCATCTTTGGTTTAGTTTTTCTTCTCAGCCTTCTGTTCAGCAATATTTTACAGATACAAAACTGGAGATGAATCAGTTCAAATGAAGAGAAACATCATTTTTTACATGGAAATTAGTGAGCATAGAACAGTTTTTATCAAAAAAGACTCAATCTGCAAAGGCTTTCCTAAATAAAGTTAAATAACATTATTTTTGCACATTCCAGTAAGATGTTTCTGAATATAAATGTATGGGGAGATGATCTCTAAACAATTCTTCAGATGAAATTCTAACAGGGTTTTGAAAAAAAATCTTGGTTTGCAACCCAGTTTGTTCTGCCTTTTTTTTTATGACTTTTGAATGAAAATGTTGACAAAGAATTATTTCAAGCAATTTAAAGGTGTTGCCTCAGCTACAATGAAGAATATCTGATTCCATCTTTTGTTGACAGTATTCTTATTTGTTTAAATAAAGGGTTAAATAATATTGCCCCATATAAATAAATAGAAAAATACATGACATTCCTGAGTATGTGTGAAAAGAGTACATGAAGATAGCTACAGTATGACAAGGAAGAAAATGAGGCAAAGATTGTAAAGTTAAGAAACAAAAGAAAACAATTCAGTTCTAGCCCCACTTGCGAGGCAAATTCCCATCTGCTACAAGAACATCATAAGGAAAGATTCAAGTGTATTTAGGCCTTGCTCATCTGTCTCATTCTCACAGTTCAACAGGTTTTGGAATTGCCAAACATTTGCACTATGCTGGCAGGTTCCATCATGACCCCTATCATAACTGAGCATTCTGAGTATCAAATACAATTACTATCAGAGCTTTGAACATTATTCCCGTCTATTTTTTCCTGCTATTGTAAAACATTAATTGAAATTCCACGTATTAAGGAAACTTCTGCTTACTGTGCTATCATTCAGTCAGACATTTGGGAAACTTTTCTTCCTTAGAAAACTCAAGTATGGTCCTATGTGACAAGCACTTCCCTTGAAATGTGCTGAAAGTATAGACTACAACTGGTGCAACCGTGATTTCTGCCTGTTGTGTTGATCAGCAAAAAACAAAATGAAGTAGGATATACAAGTGTAGGGTTGAGGCAGTTGCAAGTCGTAGGGAAACCCTGGAGAAATTCCTGGGTACATACACTCCTAACTGTAATCCACAGTAACAGTACCAGTATTTAGTGTTTTATACCGAAGTTTTTCAAGAAGACTTGGTGCTACTGCAGAGTCATTCTGACCACTGATCCCATATCAGTGTACTAATCCTTTTGTCCTCCAAGCACATGCTTTCCTGCTTTCTAAAAGCTTGCAGATTTCATCCATGCGTCTTGCGCAGCCTTCTAGGTTTTCTGCCAGTTTCTGGATTTTTGCCTTAAGCAGGGTATGGCTCACTTTTGTCGCCTCTTCCATGTGCTCAGGGACCAGGAAGCCCTGAGGGCCACAGAACACCACAAAGCAGGCAGAATTATACAGGGCAATAGAGGCATTTTTCTCAGCCTGCAATAAGAGAGGGTCGGTGGGGCTCCAACTGCGGTGCAGGAACTCCAAGCTGTTCATCATTTCCTTCATCTGGCAGTGACAGGTCAGTGCAATCTTTTTTACTCTTTTCACCTCCTTGGAGTTACAGAGCACCAAGGAAAGGTCTGAAGTCATGGAAACAGCCCCTCCTGCGGCTGCCACTCCTAAGCCCACCCCAGAAGCCAAGAGAGAGGCTCCTAGAGTTGCAGGGCTCAAGGACAGCCCCACAATGGCCATAATTGCTCCTGCAGCACTTAAAGAATTCCCTGTTAGATGGGCAATGAGAGAACATCTGTCCAAATTACTGAGTCTCTGAGAGATCTGTCGGAGTTTCTTGATGTGGTTGCATAGCCGGCTTTGCTGGTCCAGAAGTGTGTTGTGGAAGCGACATGTAGGATCAAAACTGGAGGGGAAAATACCATACTCCATAATCTTGATGGAAGGCAGGGGGAAAAAAAAAAGATTGTCACTAAGAAAGGCAATCTTATGCTTTGACCAAGAGATATACAGATGCATCTGAAACCCTCAACGAAGTTTGCTCTGCCCAGGAATTACGAGAGTTGCCATCCTAGAGGGCAGCAAGTTGGCACGCTGCTTTTAACCCATTCTACAAAACTGTATCTCTCTATCTGTTTTAAAGTGAGATACAAGCCCTTGCCCCATGGCTCCTGATTGCTCCAAGACTTCTTGTTCCTTTTGCCGTACCCCTCTAGAAATAATTCCTAAAAGCTTGGCAAGCTTTCCCATGAACATTTTCATGGACGGGTCTTCTGTGGCATTCTTTGAGAGCCATCTAACTACTGCACTCCCTTGTAAACCACCAGAAAGAGAAACATACATCCATAAGTAAGTAAATGTGATTTATTTTAGACTTCAGCTTTCTATTTGACACATAGGACTTTTCCCCACTATTAGTTATAGTATAGTTATAGTACTCTCCACCCATCCTTGACTCAGCAGAAAACTATACGGGCATGCAATGTGCTACCCCCAGTATCAACCTCTATGCTGCCTTTATTTACTTGTCTTCCAGTTTTTTTTGGCCCATGTGCATTTTTTAAAACTGAGAATTACAGTGGATAGTACAGTGTCACAAAGTAGGCGGAGTACTATTTGAATGTGAACATGAAGCATTTTCTCTTTGGGGATGGGCATTCTTCTAAAACTCCAACAAGATTATTTTAGGTCATACATACAGTTTTTGTATGTTTCCTACCTCAGAACTGAGGAAACTTTCAAAAATCATGCCACTCAAATTTGTCAGCACTATTGGAAAGGACTTTAGTTGAAAAATGGTCTTGAGAGGCACAGATTGTCCATGCTGCTTTAATAAATTTTCTGAAGAGCCAAATCTCTTAATTTTTCTGACACCTTATGAGTAAAAGTTGCAAACATATGTCATTACATAAATATAAAGTTTTCCTCTTCGTCAACAATGAATATAGAGGGTTTTTTCTTTGAAAAGGATTTCCCTGCTTGAAGGTTTTTTCACTGCCCTTTGGTCTTTGATTTCACACATAAGGGAACTCTCTTCTGCCCTTCTTTCTTACAAGCCTAACTAATAGATACTGGGGCAAATAGCATTTCAGTGTAACGTTTCACATTTCTCCAAGCATAATTTCAACTGATTGTAGAGTGCCAACATAGAGAAAGAAAGGACCTAAAATCCACCAAATGAGAAAGGTCAGAAGAAGAAACAGTTACACAAATATCTAATATAGTTAACTCAGTGTACAAATTATAGCATTACTAGAAACTTTTATAACAATTCTCTTAACAATCAAAATGCTTAATAGGTATTATCAAGTCCCTGTTATCTAAAATCCCACACATATTTTTTTAGCTAAAACCTATTTAATCTTAAAAGCTATTTGATTGATTTCCTAGATGAATACATTTCCTCTGCATCATGACATATTCTCAAGTTATGAAATAATTCATTTTTGTTATCTTTTCCTGGTCTGTACTGCAAAGCGTTAAAAAAAACCCTTTAACTTACCATAATCATGCCTTGCATTTCATATTTTAAAAGTGAAACGTGTTATGTTTCTGCTATCTGCATGCTAAATTTTCTTCTGCTCCTCCATTGTAGTAGAAGGGGGGGAAACTCCTTTAGATATTTCTCAGCACATCCCCATGTATTATTTACCTCCATGGCTTATTTTAGCCCTCCCCAACTCAGCCTCTTCCAAATGCCATTATTCCTTGTCTGTCCAGCCAAGCTGACAAGATAGTAAACTGTAGCCCAAGCCATCACTGCAGAAGATTTGCTGGATGCCTTTGAATAACAGTTTAAAATAATGTAGAATAATAATTGAGAGCCAGTTTGGTAGTGGTTAAGGCACAAGGCTAAAAACAGGGGAACTGTGAGTTCTAGTCCTGCTTTAGGCACGAAGCTAGCTGGCTGACCTTGGGCCAGTCACTTTTTTCAGCACTAGGAAGAAAGCAATGGCAAACCACTCCTAAAAATCTGGACAAGAAAACTGCAGGGATTAGTCCAGGCAGCCACCATGAGTCAACACTGACTAGAAAGCACAAGAGAAGGAGGAGAAAAAGAATCACTGACTTTGTCTCATTAAATTGTGTGAAGTGGATTAAAAGTTAGCATCCCTTTTAGGTAAAGTAAATTGTTTTATAAAAAGCAAGGACAGGAGTATCTGCAATAAAATGTTCAAAAGTTTTCAAAGACCAAAAAAAATAAAAAAAAGTAATAACCTACCATAGTTTTCCCTTCAGACCAGTGTTCTCGTGAATGCCTCTCAAGCTGTTTCGGGACAAGCTTTATTTATACTTTCCACAACCCCTTTGCTCCAGTGGGACTGCTTTGCATCAGACCAGAAATCTGTCATTTCCTGGCCCCCCCGACACACCGTCCTTCCCCTAGAGACTTCGGAAGGATGTGACACTGAACACTGGCTATGGAGACAAGGGCAGCTCATGTTAGATTCAGGAAACCACCTTTATAAGTGAACACTATGTATGCACTTTTTCTAAAATACATCTACACACACACACACACAAAACTGTTCCTGTCTCTAGTCAAATGTGGTCATTTCCCAAGGAGAGGACTCTACCCTTCCTTTTCTTGAAATAACTGGTGACATCATGCCTTAATTTTAAGGGACTCCATGCCTTCCAGGCAGGTGACTGAGCCAGAATCCTTTCAGAAAATAAAGGATGATCTCAGCCGATCTTCCAGCTTACTTGAATTCTGCTTCTTTTGGAAAGGAAAAACGTCTCATGGGGATGCTGAATTTGATTGCCTGGGATACACCAGAGGCCAGACAATCATCCAGCTTTCAGAAAGACATATAAGCACCCATTGTATCCACTCTTGCACATTTTCAAATGTTCAGAAAACCTTAGACAACAGTTGCTCATCAAAGGATCTTGAGCAAATTTAGTGGTCATGAGATAATCAGATTCATCTGTTTATTAATTGTTAAGTAGCTAAAACACAGAAAAACAAACAGCAGGAATGAATGAGCAATTTCTCAGAGGAGGGAAGAAGTGGATCTGGGTTGGGACGAGAGCTTGTTAATGTTCAGAACTGATCTTGGCTTAAGGATAAGCAGTGAGCTGGCTGGGTTTGTGGATAATACCCAACTTTTTCAGCATTTTGAAAAGTGCTGCACTCAATATGCCAGCAAGTTTGGAAAACGCAACAGTGGCCACGGGATTGGAAAAGGTCAGTTTACGTTCCAATTCCAAAGAAGGGCAACGCCAAAGAATGCTCAAACTATCGCACAATTGCACTCATTTCACATGCTAGCAAGGTTATGCTCAAAATCCTACAAGCTAGGCTTCAGCAATACATGAACTGAGAACTACCAGATGTACAAGCTGGGTTTCGAAGAGGCAGAGGAACTAGAGATCAAATCGCCAACATTCGCTGGATCATGGAGAAAGCACGAGAGTTCCAGAAAAATATCTACTTCTGCTTCATTGACTATGCAAAAGCCTTTGATTGTGTGGATCACAACAAACTGTGGCAAATTCTTAAAGAGATGGGAATACCAGACCACCTTACCTGTCTCCTGAGAAATCTGTATGCGGGCCAAGAAGCAACAGTTAGAACCGGTCATGGAACAACTGATTGGTTCAAAATAGGGAAAGGTGTACGACAAGGCTTTATACTGTCACCCTGCTTATTTAACCTATATGCAGAGTACATCATGAGAAATGCCAGGCTGGAAGAATCACAAGCCGGAATTAAGATTGCAGGGAGAATCATCAACAACCTCAGATATGCGGACAATACCACCCTAATGGCAGAAAGTGAAGAAGAACTAAAGAGCCTCTTGATGAGGGTGAAAGAGGAGAGTGCAAAAGCTGGCTTGAAACTCAACATTAAAAAAACTAAGATCATGGCATCTGGACCCATCAATTCCTGGCAAATAGAAGGGGTAGAAATGGAAGCAGTAACAGACTTCATTTATTTGGGCTCCAAGATCACCGCAGACGGAGACTGCAGCCATGAAATTAAAAGACGCTTGCTCCTTGGGAGGAAAGCTATGGCAAGCCTAGATAGCATATTAAAAAGCAGAGACGTCACCTTGCCGACAAAGATCCGCATAGTCAAAGCTATGGTTTTTCCAGTAGTAATGTATGGCTGTGAGAGCTGGACCATAAAAAAGGCCGAGCGCCAAAGAATTGATGCCTTTGAACTGTGGTGCTGGAGAAGACTCTTGAGAGTCCCCTGGACTGCTAGGAGGTCAAACCAGTCAATCTTAAAGGAAATCAACCCTGATTGCTCATTGGAAGGATCGATAATGAAGCTCAAGCTCAGATATTTTGGCCACCTAATGCGAAGAGAGATCTCTTTGGAGAAGACCCTGATGCTGGGAAAGATTGAAGGCAAAAGGAGAAGAGGACGGCAGAGGATGAGATGGTTAGATAGCATCACTGAAGCAATGAGCATGAAACTGAGCAAACTCAGGGAGGCAGTGAAGGACAGGAAGGCCTGGCGCAATATGGTTCATGGGGTCACAAAGAGTCGGACACGACTTAACGACTAAACAACAACAACATGTGGGAATGACTTTGGGAGACAGGAGAAAGAGCCACAGACTGGACAACCATCATGTAAAAGATATCTCAGTCCATAGAAGGAGGAGGAGGGGTGTGTGGGAAGCATTGCGGAAGGGACCCTCCCTAGTTTTCTGGAGAGTAAAAGGAGAGAGGAAAGAAATACTTTCAGTCTTGCAAGATTGATGTTAGCCCTTTGAGATAGTCCAGACAAGAAGCCCAACTATGAATACTAACTCTATCTTTATTGCAAGGTTACATTAACAGAATCATATAGAATTTATAGGTAGCAACCAGCACATAGAATTGCACCCAAAAACCTACTGGTAATGAATGCAGTTTGTGCAGCAAAGGGGTAATGTGATAGTAGCAAGACCACTGCATTCTGGACCAGCTGAAGTTTCCAGGTGGTCTTCAAGGGCACCCCAATGTAGAGTGAGATACAGTAATCTAATTGAGAGATGATGTAGGCATGATGATCTTCAGTGCATCCTATTCCAGGTAAGGCTGCAACTGGTGCACCAGCCAAAGCTGTGCAAAAGCCATCCTGTAGAGGAATTGGCCTTGAGAAGCAGGTGGAAGAGGTGAAATGATTGCTCAGCCCTGGGAAAGTAAAAAGTGTGAAAGAGTCTTGGAACAGCTCTGCTTTGATCTTTTGTCCTTAAAAAGAGGCAGCAAAGGTTTTGGACACACTTTTAAGATTCTGTTAATATACTCTACAACAATAAAGTAGCATTTCTAGAGTCCCTGCAGTGTTTTTTTCTTGACCTGGCCTACCTTAGGAGGTTGATGCATCCTCGCCACAACCTCTACTTACTCTTCAAACATAAGCCATGAGTTCAGGAGGACCCCCAGATTGCAAGCTTGTTCTGGGGGAGCACAGCCCCATCAAGAGTCAAAGATGGCACAGTCTGAAATCAGTCAGCCTCTGAGTTTGGGTTGAGTCTGAGGCTGTTTTCCTCATCCAAACTGGGATAGCCTCCAGACACTAGGACATGTCTTCCGCTGCATCTTCCAATGGGCCCAAGTGGAGATACGTAACTGGGTATCATCAGTATATTGATAGTACTTCACCTTAAACTGGCAGATGACCTCTCCCAGTTGTTGAACAGGATAGGAGGAGAGGACTGAACCCTGAGGCACCCCAAAATGAAGTGCCAGGGGATCTAACCTCTCCTCCCGCAACAATCATACCTGGACCTGCACACTCAGGAAGGAGCAGAATCATTGCAACACCATGCCTCCAACTTCCAACTCTCACAAGTGGTCCAGAAGGATAGTATGTTTGAGAATATTGAAATCTGTCAAGAGATCTAGGAGGACAGAGATGGTCATGCCACTTCCACCCAAGCCCTGTCAAAGATCATCCATGAGAGTGAGCAATGCAGTTTCCATCCCATGGAATGTCCCTGCCAGGGGTCCAGGTAATATCTATCCTCCAGAGCCCACTGCAATAGCAGCCCCACCACTTTCCAAAGGGAAGGTTAGAGATAGGGTAGTTATTTAAATCCCTGCTTTCTTTTACAAGAAAAGAAAGGATTATATAATCCTAGTTTTTATATTGTGGCTGACCATATCAAATGAACAGAAAAAATATGCTTTTTCAAACTTGTTATTCATAAGACAATTTTATTTAATATTTTTAATGGGTTAATTCAAGGATTTTCAACATGAATAGTTACAAACTAAGAACAAAATGCTCACTAGTTACGTTTCAACATCTTAGATTTCAGACCAGTATTGCTTAATTGCTTGCTGTCCAACACAGTAGGACAGTATTTCCATACATATTTATGTGCATACGCACCAGAGTTGTTAGTACTTAGGCAATACCTTCACATTGCCTATAATTTTATATGACAATATTTTCCAGTCAAAGATGTTTCCTCTGGGAAACTCATGGGCCTGGAACACTTTTTGTATATCACGCGATTTCAGTACATAATCCCACATGTAGAGATCTGTTATTTCTCCCACGAAACGGCACTTTTGCTGATCAGACATACTTTGTGCACCTTGATCCTGTCCAAGTATTGCTGTGCCACCTGATTGGAGAATGTGTCCCATATTATGCACCTTTCGGATACTGCTTTTTCCATTCATCCAAAAGGCTGTAAGGCCAAATACTGATTCCCAGGTGACACACACGTGGCTCCCCAAAGTGCTGAGATCAGGAAGGGCAAACATCACACTTTTACCCCCTATGTGTAAACCAAAGTGGCCCATTGCTTCACGCAAGATCCTCAGTTCATCGTTTTGAGAATGGTAGGAGAAGAGAATTATTTTGCGGTCACCCAAATACTCTACTGCAACCCTCATACAGAGTGTAAATTCCATCAGATTCAAAGGCTGCATTGGGGATATGACCACAAAACTTCCCTTTGATTCATTGAGAAAACTCAGAACTCTGTCTTGCAGACCTAGAAGAGAGAACATTATCATGACCTTTCAAGAAGCACACTAAATCACTTGTTACTTATTTGTTATTACAGAGCTATATCTTACATACTACAGTAATTAGCATATGTAATGAAAACCCTTATATATTATATAGGTACGGTATCAGCAATAAATACCCATCTGTACATCACCACTGTGGGCTAGACAGGAGATGCTCTCAGTATCTTGACCCAATGTCTGTAGGCTGTGAGGGTCTGGATGGGATAAAAAAGGCTGAAATTCAACCCAAGCAAGATGGAACTAGTATTTGTTCATTGAAGTTCTTCAATATCTGAGGTGTTGCCTCTTGTTGGATGGTACTGCCCTGAAGGAACAAGGGTCTTCCTGGAGTCACAATACTGCTAGATGGGCAGGTGAAAGTCATGGCCAAGGAGGTATTGCCTAGCTTCAGTTTGTGTGCCAGTTGCAGCCATACCTGGAGTGACCAGGATGTTGTGACAGTGACTTACATCCTTATCACCTCTCATTTGGACTCCTGCATTGCAGTACATGGGATTGCCTTTTAAAACTACTCAGAAGCTTGGTCTCAGAGTTGGTCCAGAATACATGAGCCCAGTTACTGATAGATACTCACTAACATGAACACATTATACCTGTGCCCTACACTGGTTTCTATTAGCTCCAAGTGTAATTCAAAGTGCTGTTTTTTACTTTAAAGACCTATATGGCTTGGTAGAGTACTTACAGGACCAACTTTTCTGCCCCATTTTGACCCACTTGAACACACTCAACTTGAACATTGCAGAACCAGCTTGTGATTCCACACATTTTTAGAAAGTGGAGGTAGGGAAGAACTTCGTAGAGGCACCTTCACTGTGGGTGTGCCTACACTTTGGAATAGCCTCCACTCAGGAATTCAATCTCCCCTTTCTCTACATGTAAGGTGTTAAAAACAGTTACTTTGGAGAGCCTTGGAAGGATGAGCTGGTGCCATCAGGTTGTGTAAGGAACAGTGGGATATGGTTGGATTGTTTTTATCTTGTTACCATGGATGTTTTATTGCATTTTTACTGAGAGTATTTTCTGATCGTGGTGGAATACAAATCCAATCAATAAATATTTATTTTATAACTATAACTATTATATAAATTCTTATGTTCTCTGTTGCTAGCTTTTATTTTTATTGTATCTTTATTCTCTTTGTATCCCCCTAGAGAACTTTTATGATTAGGGGGCTCAAGCATACATATGTGCATAAAAATTTATTCCTCTATCTCTACCTCTATCCCCTTCCTCTATTATTTCACTTTCACTGAATTACTCTGAAATGCCTTGGGGGCAAGTGTCTGATCCTTGTGTTTATAAAATATCATACATACTGACTGTACCATAGCAGCAGCAGCAGCAACATATCACCACCTTTTCGATCTGCTACATGTTTTTCCTCTTTCCAGCCAAACATCAGTCAGGACAAAACAAATCAGGGATACTCAGGCACAGCTCTCAACCTATGACTTCTGTATCCATCCACATGATCCGCATCCAGTGTGAGATCCTACCACAGGCTAATTGTACATGTGAATACATTTGGGCAAAGTTGGACTACATGACAAGTGGGTGATCAATATTCATGGCTATTCTCCCCAAGCCAAAACTATATTGAAAAAAGGCACCATAAACTATTCAGTTCCATTAAAGGTGAGGAAGAAGAGACAAAACAAGAGAAAGTAAAGGGACAACCTTTAGAATATTAAAGGATTCCCTTGCAAAGGCTATTAGAAACCAAGTATAAATCAGCTTATAGTATGACTACTCACATACCTGAATCAGTTTCACTGTCTCGGACAGGACTTCTCCCTCCATCATGAACTGCAAGAAATGAAATGTCTGAGTTTCTAATGTTCAAGAATGAAAGATTCATATTCACCGTAAGCATCACAGTGGCCTCTGAGATACTGAGAAATGAAAGAGGGATGTTCCTGGAAAAAAAGTGGATGTAGACACACAAAAAGTTGCTTCTCCCACCAAATGAATCTCTCTCCTTTGGGAAATGTACTAGATTGGATTGTTCTCTTGGAAGATGGGAGCTCAAGAAGAGCTGATACATTGTCCCAACTGTTTATTGCCTTTGCACTTTGTGAGTCTTATAGTTCGGAAAATATTAATTTGTCTTGGTCATTTTGTGTCTTTTTTCTAAACTATCCACCATTGTGTATAGTTGGGCAATTTTGCTATCTGGATAAGCCCTTCTTAATATAGTCAAACTTAGAATTTCATGGCCTGCATAACAAGAAAGAACTACAAGATTGCAGGAGTAAATGACAACTAAATGGGAAAATTTATGAGAATTAATTTTAAGACAAAGGAAATATGTCTGACAAACCCATGTAGATCAAAGATAAAGGATCAGCAGCCTCAGGAATAATGACATTTCCATCAGGATTGCTACAATCATACAAATCCGAAGTTTCTTGGTCTTCCTTATTCAGTGGGACTTAAATAGATTCTAGCATTCTCCCTGCTCCGTTTAATATCAGTCTTCTATTTTGGGAGCAGAATTCACAACTGGGGCCCATTATCTGGCAGTAAAATAAATAAATAGTGGGTCAGCTGGGCCTAGTTCTGAAAAGACTAAAGATATTGGACCAGAGGTAGGCAATATGCTGCTATGTAGATGATGGGGACCACAAATGCATCCTCTTCAGAAAAGTCATCAGATCAATTCCACAATCACAAAGCAACATCATTAAATGATATCAAACTCCTTCCTTCCTAAATGAAAATAACTAGTAAAACACTTTGCCTACAAAAGGAGTAATTATACTGATAAAAATATTCCTCTTTCCCCCAAATATAAATAGAACATATTATTTTCTTCTTGTCTCCATCTTCCTTCAGTTTGTCACAATACATTACCTTTTGACATACATGGCATGGCAGGCAAATTTTGAAGAAAATTAAAGCTGAAGGCATGCTGGAACATGGTCATGAAGCATTTTAACTCATACAAATTCAAACTGAATTATGACCATACCATGAAGCCGGACAATGTACTGCCAACAGAGTAGGGGTGGACAATATCTGAAGGATTAGGACCACAATCTGAGGGAGACCACAATAACATTAGTGGATGGGGCAGGACTGACATTTTTCAGTCTGCTTTTTCATGTTTTGGAATGAATTAAGGATGGGAATGGGGACAAGGCAATTCTGGGATTCATTCTTTCTGTTTCCACTCTTAAAGCTGTGCTGAAAGTACAAAAATCACCCCAAATCATGCTGCTGATTTTCAGGTGCAAAATGACTGCATTTCAGGTCATTTTTCAGGGTTTCTGGGTGGGGATTTAAAATGGGAATCCAGGTAGTTTGCCTCCTAAAAGTCCCACAGTCCCGTCATAATTTTTAAAAAATTGAAGTAGGCACCTCTAAAAATGAGCTATTTGTCTGCTAAATTTCTGTGGTGCAATCTCAGGATACCTAAGGGTTACATCTTCAGGCCACTGAGCCCTTGCTGTTGCAATACAGTGTCTACTAGCTGAATATTTATTAACTGTATAACGTTCACCTCCTTTTCCATTAAGTGAAAGTATTGTGAAAAACTAGATTATCTTTGTATTGGTCTGATTATTTTGCTATTGTGCTGATCATCCCATAACCACAAGAATGCACTTTCCTTATCTAAACATACAGGCAGCTATTATGGCAGACAAAAAGAAACAACCATCAATGCTGTCAGTTAAAGATATGTGCATCTTATGCTATCTTTTCCTTACATTAGATGTTTGATGTATAGCAAACATCATCACTACTGATCAAATGCAGTAGATGTAAACACAGAACATTATATAAACCACACATCATCTATTCACTATTGTGTACATAGTATTCACACAGTTTCTACTTACCTATATGAAGCCATGGATGTGCAAGCACCTGCACTTCACAGAGTGATAGGAATTCATTTCTCCCGGGGATTGTGATGGTCACATACTGCCCTTGCATACCTGCACAGTTAAAGGACATTGTTTCCCCACGCCCCATGCTGTTGATTGTAGCACACCTGCCAAGGAGCCAGATCATTACTGAATTGCAGACTGGTGCAACACAACAGGAATCTGAGCCACTGAGTTATGTGTGAGCCCTATCAACATTCATGCTAAGAGAACCCAGTGATTTCTACAAGATTCTCAGAGCAGATAGGGAACTATACCTGCCACTAGTGATCTTCATTCTCCAAATACTGGTCCTTATGAAACTATACTGTGCAATCTCTTTTGCTTCTGGAGCTAGCAGAATAAACCATGTTGATGGTATAGATCCTCCCATAGACAATCTTTCTATTGACTTGTAAAATAGTTATATTTTACTGTAGATGCACTAGTTCATTAGTTTAAATTTTAGATGCACTAATGCACTGACCAAACATTGATTAGTAATTATTTATTATTTATCCCAGCTCCTAAATACTTAACCCCCCCAGAAACCATTGCAATTTATTAACATTCAGCTCAACATAATTTTTAACTAATCTAATCAAAAGTAAAATTTTGGATCTTCATTCAGTCAAAATGCAACATCCAACTAAAGGAAAGTATCAGTGAGTTTAGGAAAAACCTCAAGGTTTCCAGAAGTAAAGTAAGAAAAAGGGATTGGGTTCAAAACAACCCCATGAAAACTCTGCAATTGCTATGGAATACTAACTGACAGGAAGAGATGAAAATAAGAGGCAATGACATGGAATACAGTATTCTGGAAAAGGCCATGCCTAGCTAGAGCTGTGAGGAGATGCCTATAACTACCAGATGTGGCTGCAGACATCTGGATGATTACTAGACAACTGAAAAGTGTTATGTCAGAGTGGATTACACAGTGGTATCAAGAGTGATGAAGCAAGCAGTGGATGTAGCTGCATGTCAAGCATTGGAAGGGAAGTTTAATTGCAACTTCCAGGGGAGGTATGGCGAACTGAAGACGGCTCTGTGAAAGTGGAGCCAATGACCGCGGCAAAGACCAAGGAACTGGTGAGTAGACCAGTTCCTTGGAACCTCTCCCGATAAGAACAGGATGGGAGTTTGTCTACATGTGCTCTGCATGGCTGCTTCTCATGAGGAGACCACAGGACAGCAGTTTTTCATGGGTTTGAGCACCGGGAGACGATGGGATTAGCCATCTTGCTCGCAACTGCAGCAGAGACTTTTAAAGGATACTAAGTTCGCAAACCTCACTTTCTAATCATTTTTGGAAATTGCTCATGAACTACTTCTAAGCTATTAGAGACCTTTGGACTGACAAGTCTGAAAACTCCAGGTGAGTCTGCCTTCAATCCTGAATGAAAGAAACTTTTAATCATAAGCTGGAAAATGTAAAGAATCTGAAATAAACAGCAAAAAGCTAAATAATATTTTGATCTTAGAAAGTTGTAAATGGACTAAGAGTCCAGATAAAATAGGAATATTGAAATGTTTACAATAAGTTTTTGGAATTAATTATAAAGAACAAACAGCTTCTTGTGGGAAATAGATTCTGTTTTGGTTTTTACAAGACAAAACAGAGACAAGTAATTTCATGATTTCAAAAACTGGATACTAAAGGGGACTAAAATTTTTAGGTAGGTGTATAACCTGCAAAATGTTGTTCTAACAATGAAAATATTGAAGGAGTCTTTTGAAGAATGCAGTCAGAAAACAGTAGCCACGATATCAACAATGTCAGTAATGATGTCCACTTCTATGGATAGCCTATATCCAGAAGATGTTATTGAAGAAGTGACAGATGTAGAACAAATTTTACCTGACAAGATAGAGATGGTACCAAAAGTGGATTTACAACTGCCAAGCCAAGAGAATGACTTAGAAAAGGATGTTTCACTGGATCTACAAAAGAAATTGGCTGAGGCTTTAAAATTTAAAAGGGAAATACAAATCACAAACCAAGAGAGTGACCTGGATAATTTTTTTCCTACTGGATTTACAAAAGAGGCTTGTTAAAGTCTTCAGGAACCCTGTGTGATAGGACAAATAAGAAATGAAGAGAAATCAAATCCTACAACAATATTTGAATGAACTAAAGATTAAGACTGTAGAAGTAAAAGAAAGGAATATAAAATTGGTTTATTTGATCAAGGTTAAAACAAGATATGTTGTTACCTCTGGCAACCCCTTATGGACTTTCTGCTGATACCAGGACTGAAAAGATGTTTTATGGATTTGTTTATAGATAAGAGATGGGATATGGGATGAAGAGATAAATGTTTGTAAACTTAGAGGAGGTGAAGAGTCACTAAATTTGTTTAAACTTGTTGTGATGAAAGTTGCAAGTCACTTCCTTATATATTTCTTTTCTCTTTCTTTTCTTTTTTCCTGCACTTTTAATCCTTCTTTCTTAATCCTATTCTTTTCTTTCTTTAAGTTTAGTTTGTATTAGATTTTACTATTATAATAGGGTACAACGTACCATCCTTCATCAGTCTAGCCACTCTATGCATCTGATGCATGTAATCTGTGAGCTGCAGATCACAAAAGCTTATGCCCTTTTATAAAATCTGTTAGTCAGAAAAGATGCTACCGAACTCCTCCTGATTTTTTGCTACCATAGACTAACATGTCTCTCCTCCTACAATTGCAACTTATCCAGAACATATAATGCCACATTCTATGAGAGTCCATTCCACAGAATAGGGAGTTCGAGTCCAGATCTTCCTAAATAATTGTGAGTTACATGACTTAAGAAAGCTTCACTGGATTTACTCACAGAGAAATGCTTGGACCTAAGATTCAGTGGATAGCCCCACCTTCAGGAAGACCCATTCCTCATAAACACACTTAAGAGCAGGATGATGTAGCATTATGCCAATACCTGGGATTCATTGTGCCTCCCTTCTGCGGCAAGTCTCCAATCAGAATCTCAGCTCCTTTTATCTGTGACTCACAACAATCTCCTCTGTTTGTGATCACTACTGCAGATACCTGAAAGGCTGAAATCAGATCTACCATCCACCAGGGCTCAAAATCCTTCTTTGTCAGAGTACAGTCTCCGTTAGCGTAGATATTTGCCAGGGATCCATCAATGGCCTTCCTTGACTCCCCTTTTTCTTCAAATGTGCTAGACTGGGATGATATTTTTCCCACTGCTACATTAGGATCTGGAGGGGAAATGGAGAAAAGGGTACGTTTATTTCATGCAAAAGCAAACAGGAGAGCAGCTAACAATATGAGACACAAGTTTAATGGATCAGAAAATAACCCCTTAGCATCATCTAGATGACTAGTTAGGGTGATGGAAGTTGTAGGGCTAGCTCTCAGTTGTTACTAGCACCTTATCCTCCATGGAAATTATGTAATCATGCCCTTCCTAGCCTGGGACCCTGCACTAGATTAAGGGGTCTCTTAATTTTGAGCAGCTAACTGAGGGGTGGGGGAAGCTTTAAGTATTCCCCAATAACAGCCATTGTCTTCTCCAGTGACAGTGAAGGAGGAGGATTTAGGGATCTGAGGATTCAGGCCTAAAGCCATCAAACTTTAGGAGAAAGGCAACCAGCAAGGTAAAGCTGACAGGGAATTTTTATTTAGTTGCATGCATTTTTTTAAAACACAAACAAAAAACTGTTCAGTGCTACAATTGTCAGTCTATCTCCTTGTTCATTTACAAATTTCTGAGTGCTGCCAGCTTTGTAATGCAGATCTCAGCTCCAGGCAATTTGTTGTAGTTAAACTTTTCTCTCAAATCCCTATTTTGTGGCTTGTATTTGAATAAAAATCCTTATTTTCTTGGATACTCCAGCAATGAGTTTGTAATCCAGCTCCACATTTTCCTAAACCACTTGGGCTTGGTATCTTTGTTTAAAAGGAGAAAACTGGAGCCTTTCATTTAAACACTGATTGCTGGTGAAGGGGGATTTTCTCTTGTGCCCCATCCAGGCTCCAGGTGAGGGAGGGCATTTCCCCATTCAAGAAGGTGGCAGCAGCATAACTCCCTGCCTGGGCAGAACTTTTTCACCAGGGGGAATAGCCTCACCAACAGCCTGGAACTCAGGTAATGGAGGTGTGAAATGGAGATGCCAGGGAGGATTGTGGCAAATGGGTGTGGGTAAGAACACCTCCCCTCCGCCTCCTTCCTCTCTTTACTGTGGGCTTTTCAGATATACCCTTCTGGGGAATTCTGACAGCTGTAGTCCCCACACATCTAAAGGCCACCCAGCTGAGTGCATCTTTTAAAAAGGTCTTCCATTCTGAAGTTATTCACCTTGAACTGTATGAAAAGGTTCTTTGTTGAGCCTCACTAGTCATGAGTTACTTAATCAGTTTCTTCTATAAGCCATAATTGGCTGGATTCACACATTGCAGTAAGTTATCAACCATGGTTTGCCATCCATCCAAAATAGCATATAACACATATTTCCATGATTAAGGAAAGGGAAAGGCAACCTGCAGGCAATTGGGGTGTTTTTAACTTCTCCAGCTATCCTAGGGGCCTGGGACTTCCTGGTAGTCTCCCATATACATATTAACCTGACCAATCTTCCTTAGTTTTTTGAGATTAGCCAAGGTCAGGCAGATGGTTTCTAATCAAAAGGAAGGTTAAAAACAGGGAGAGATTCATTTAAAAAAATATATCCATGATTTTGTCTATATTGCTATTATAACAATATAATACCTCAGATGTTCAGGACAGAGAAGCATTTAGATGTAAATAAATATATCATGCATTTACCTCCAACTGGGATTATTGAAGCTTCTACAATAGCCCCACTGCCCGCACCACCTAGAAAAAAGAAGAACAGTTACCAATCCGGAAAGAAGCACGGCAGGAAAAAATGGGCAGAATTCTTTTTTTTTTTTTAAGCCAATAGTACAGTTGTAAAACCAGTGAAGTCCAAATGGGCCCAGTTATTACTCAAAATATATACATTCAGATCCAAAACAGACATACATCTTAACTGATTTCTGGCTTGATCTCACCCCAGTCCAATACCTTAACTATGTGGCACAAGAACCAATATATTTCATTTTACAACCTCTACATAAATCTTACCCGGTTCAATGGATTTTAGTCTCAGTTATTGTGCCTCAGATGGCAGCCTTAAATACGGCATTAAATCCAACAGAATTCATATAAATTTTGCTGGATTTCATGTACCAAAATTATTTAGGATTAAAGCCTAATTTGTCCAACAACGTAGGTAATTGGTACTCCACTACTTACGTTTATATGTTGTGAGCCAATGGAGAGCAACGGTAACCAGAACTGCAACTTTGCGTAGCATGTTTTCTTTTACCTGCTTTTTCAAATGCTGTGCAGACGTTTCAACATCTCCTTTGCAGCATTCAGGAGATTTTCTCTTCCTTATCCATTAATTTCAGGAAAAAAATCCTTCCTCTTTCTCCTCAGGCTGTTCCTCAAACTTTGAAAGCCAAGACACCCACACAAGACCTGCTGGCTGGGAAACTGAGTGGTGGGAAAATTCCTGAGTAGTGTATTTTATCGAGCAAGATAAAGATATAATGAGTCCACAATGTAACTGACTGAGCCGAAATAGCCAGTACATGGTGACAACTGCAAATTCCAGATAGAAAGCATTAGTATTTAATATACATATAGACTAGTGACCTGAAGTAATAAGGGTGGAGGGGCTCTTTTCTACATATACAGCTGAAACTTGGATAGTTTATTTTCTTTTCTGTTTTTCTTAGCATCTGTCTTGCTTGGTTGCCAGTCCTCTTCTTTTACGCTGTGCCTGCAGAGGTCACACAGCAAAGCTTCAGTGCACGATGCGACAAGATATTTTGTTTTTCAGCTGGCTTATTGCACAGCCTGGCACTGATTAGGGCTGAGGGGGAATGTCAGCTGGCCTCCATGCCCAAGAGAGGGCTAGAGCCTAGTCCAGGATTTTAACCACTGTACCACGCTGGCTCTTAGTTAGTTTATTTCCTAACATGTCAGGATTGTTTGGGAAGGCAAGGTCAGAAAATACAGATAATGTACTTTTTGAAAACAGTGTTTATCCCAAGGGATCATAGTATACTTGTTTTTACCAGCCATACAAAAATCATTTAAAGGTTGTCAGGAATTGGGTAACGTTGAATAACTTAGTTTGATCGTTGTTCAGCTGAAACAGTATGGGCCTTTTTCTACTGTTGTTGTGTTATTCATTCATCCTGAGCTTTCAGAAAACTATACTAGCATGATATTTCTTGTCCCCGCTGTGGTCTCTATGCAAGCTCTTTTGCCTTTCTTTTGTATCATTGCAGTCATCCAGCTTTCCTTAGGTGGTGAGAAAATAAAGGCAAAACTACTATTTTAACATCAGGACAGTTAAGGACAGCTTATGAGCTGATTATGAAACGAACTTCATGCAAGCACGGCAGAAAAACTGTTGTTGCCAGGGCATGTTTATGCTGACATGAGGTGCAGGTGGAGAAAAGCCCTAGGACTCAAGGTCTGCTGAATAGAGAGTAAGTTACGGACAGCAAACATGAATGGGCATTCAACATGCCAGCTCTCTGCATGGATATGTTCCTTGTTCTGTTCTTCCTATGGTATAGGAAGAAATACCACATAGGTGCTTGAAATTCAGCTAATTCTGTAGTTTAATCTGCAGTCAGTTCCATAAGTACAGCTAGAAAAGGATGAACTTTTAGAATCTGGAAAGGCTTTATACACCACACAAAAGACTGAAAGAACAGAGAGGAAAAAGTTACTTACTATGGCTCAACGCCTTAACTCTCAGTTATGGAAGAAACTGACATGAGCCACTTTGGTGCAATGGTAAAGGTGCTGGCTTTGAAACAAGGAGAGTATGAGTTCTAGGCCTCCCTTAGGCATGAAAACCAGATGGGGGACTTTGGGCCAGTCACTTTCACTTAGCCCAATCCACCTCACAGAGTTGTTGTTGTAGGGAAAATAGGAGGCAGGATTATTAAGTATCTTTGCCACCTTGAGTTATATACAAAAAAGGTGGGATGAAAATCTAATCATCATCTTTGGCTAATTGTTGGAGATAGGTTGTTCAAAATGCAATATTAGTTCTGATGTGATTGCATACAATAGCAGCTCCCTTTGGACATATATTATTTCACATATTAATGTTGTTCTGGAAGGCTCATTGATTTTTGCAGATGTTCATGTTATTTAAATTATATACTAATGACTTAGATATTAACAGGAGGACAGTGAACAGGACAAGTATCGATGCTTTTGAACTTTGGTGTTGGAGAAGACTCCTGGGAATATTGTGGACAGCCAAGAAAACAAATCAATGGACCATCAAACAAATGACCAGGCTCAAATTATTCTTTGATAATTTGGACATGTTATATGATGACCTAGCTCTCTGGAGAAGGCTCTAATGTTGGGAAAGATGGAAGAAAAGAAAAGAGGGCAAACCAGCAGCAAGGTGGATGGGCTCAGTTACAGTAGTGATGAGTGCACAATTGGAAGAGCTGAAGGACCAGGCTGGGGACAGATTATCATGGAGAAAATCTATGTGGTCGCTAACAGTCAACAACAACTTGATATGTAATCATCAGTCAAAACAGATGCTACATGCTCTTATGACTGCAAAAAGCTAATGCTGCAAGGCTAGAAGGACATCCATTCTCCATTAATTATTCAATGGCCTGAAGGATTTACCTCTGTCTATATCTGAATAAGTATTCCCCACACACACACACTCAAAAAATCTCAGAGAACTCTTTAGAAATTTGGACTGATACGTTTTATTTCCCATTTTGTTTACTCAACTGATTTAAGTGTGAATAGTTTAACACAATAAAGTAACAGTATTATCAACATAATTTAATAATTATCTTGATCTTGAATTGCTGCCCAGATTGCATTCTGAAATCCTAATGCAGAACTCAAACGTTCCTTTTGTTCCATGATCAAAGGATGCAAAACACATTTAAGTAATGAACTGGGTACTGTCTAAGATAAGTTACATCATATGAGCACTAGATGTTAAGTCACAGAACTCATTTTTTAAGGATCATTAGAAGATGTTATTGCTTGGGCATAAAAAAAAAATTCTCACAGTAGAAGTTGGTAATTTCTAATATCCTTCCATTTCTAAACTTGGATTATCCTAAGTAATGGTCCTACCCTAAAATATAAATAACCCAATTATTCCCTGGTGCAACTGTTACACCCCAAGGCTTTAGTGAAGTGTGCAGCACTGTCAGACTATGACCAAGAAGAAGCCTCTATGTCAAAGCTATGAAGCCTTCACACCAATTATATCCTAAACCTATTTCACAAAAGTGTTTGCAAGGATAAATAGGGGCATCATCATATATTCCTCCTTTAGCTTCTTGGGAAAAAAAACTGGAAGTACATATAATAAATAAGTTAAAAATGCAATACTATATAGGAGGCATTTCCAAAAGGTAGAACAAGCCTTTTATCCATCACTTGAGGGGAGGATTATTTTATTTTTTTTATGTTTAGCAGCAAAACTGAAGGTACTAATAAATGAGACTTTATATGGGTTGCAAGTATTCAGCTGTACCCATTGTTTAGTTAAAATGCAATCTATCCATCCTTGAATTTGCAGAAAATTGCTGTGCTCATTACTGGGCCCATCAAGCCTCTGTTGGGTCTTTTTTTACTCATTGTTGAATGGTGCTGTCCTGATTCTCCATAGGAAGCACACAATAAAGGCATTGGCTGAGTCCTCCTTCTGTGCTGTCCTTCCAGTTCTGCACATCGCCATCTGGGAAGAAAAACATTTCTCAGTTATGGTGCTGCAGAACGAAAGAGGCAGACCCTATCCATCACCTCTAAGATCCTTCCTGTGCCTCTCCTCCTATACCAAATCCTGTCATAACTTGAGTTGAAAAAGTTTTAAAAGGAGCAGAACTGAGTTACAAACATCACTTTTATTGAGGACTGCTGTCCTCTTCTTTCCAGAGGCAACAATTACTGACTTCCAGATTCTTCCATGTCTTTTTAAGGAGGCAACAGCAAAGTGGCACCCCCAACTCAGCTTGGAACAGCCATTAAGCCTGGCTCCAATCTCACTCACAGTTAGTCACCTGACTTCACCTCTGATGTAATGGATGCTAAAGCATAACAGGTTTTCATACCATCAGCTTTAGAGGAAAAACACTGTTTTAACACCACTACAGCTAAGGAGGACTTACAAGCTGGGATGAGATGACAGCAACCTTGGCAACAGAGTGGGAAAAAAATGATGCTTGATCATATTTATATAGGAGTAGGATACAAGTGGGCAAAGGGCTGGGAACGGGATCATTATAGGTGTGCACAGAACAGAAAATATGTTTTCTTTCAGGCTCATACTAAACTTCCATGTTCCAGAAGTTTGGGTAAACCACTGAACCAGCTAAGGTTTGGCAGAAACAAAACCTGGATCACTTTGGTTATTCCAATTTTGGGCAAAAATCAAACCCAAAGAGATCTCAGAGTAATTTTAAAGGGTGGCTAGAACAACCATAGTGCACATTGCTCCCTCTCCAATTTTCCCCGCATGGCTTTTCGCTCCCACCTCCACTAGCTTCCTGACAAAGCATGTCCCCCAACCTCAACCTCCCCAGGGCCTTTTCTTCCCTCAAATGATACCAAAGTCACACAAGCCATCCCCAGGACCTGGCTCATTTCCACTCTTACACCCACCCACACTACTTCTGCCCAGGACCACCATGTTTTGGTTCATATCCAGAACAAAACAAACCAGTTCTGTCTAAAACACACAGGCCATCTGAAACCAGCTGTTCTATGCCCAGAACTCTTCACAAATTCCTAGTGATAATATAGGGAAGATTATCAAAACTGAACTGGGAAACACCTGCCTAGTTTAAAATAAATGTTAACAGAACACAAAGCATTGAAAGTGTGGTAAGCAGACTTAATTTATATTGCACATCAACTTCTTTTTAATGCCAAGCAGAGTCCTGGAACATGAATAAACACCAGGTGAACTGGTGTGTATGCCAGAAGTAGCTTCACAATTATTAACTTCTGCATTAGAGCTGTGGTGAGTGGGCGACTTGCTACAGGAGAGGTACAGCATCCAAATGACCTCTATCAGGAAGCAGGATCTTACTAAATGCCCACGGACACCAGGTGCTGCTACCTGCTCTCTTCCATATCATAGGATAATCAGAACATTGACCAGTATTCACTTCATTACAGAGACATGTGGGAAGCTTTGCCCTTCTCAAAAGCCCAGTATTTCATTTTAGAAATTAGAAATTTAGAAACACCATGATACAGTTGCAAGGGATCTAACAATAAGCTGTGCAACCCTACTTAAATCTTCATACAAATTCACATATAGACCATTGTCAGCAGCTTTGAGCTACCTTTGTCAAATGTGATTTCAGATTTGCATTGTCAGCTTAGACATACTCCAGAAAAGAGTATTCCCTTTGTTTTGTGTTTTGTTGCAGAAACACAACATTGGGAGGGACACACACATACCTTTGGCAGTAGGAGTAACACAAAACTACATCTATTTTAAACTGTCCCAAACCATAGTGTCCATTAGGAATAGATAATCTAACAACTCAAGAAACCAGAAGTAAAGAATGATTCGTTCTCAGTGCATCTTATTGCAGTCAAACACCCTATAATCCAGCAAGGTATTTTCCCATTGTTGCCACAAAAAAGATACCTTTTGCCACAACCTAGAAAAAGATGATTCAGGGAAGCAGGGAATGAAGCTCTTTGCCTATCATGAACAAAAAAAATGGGGCATTTTTTAGTTTTTAACATTCTTGTCAGGAACATTCCTCAGAATGTAAGGGGAGAATTAAAGAAAAAGCAGGCTTATCCTGTTTTAAATTCAAAATACAGTAGCTGCCTAATTAAAGTAGCTTAGCCAGACATAACTAAATCTAAAATATGAGTGGCTTCAAGTAGACAAACTCAACCCTAGTAGAGCTGTTTCAGCAATATTGTAGCCAGTACTGTGGTTTGTCCACGTGCCTTCAAGCCAATGTTGACTCCTGGCGACTTTCTAGACAAGTCCCGCATTTTCGTGAGCGGTTTGCCCTTGCCTGCTTCGCAAGACGGAGAGCGTGCAACTGGCCAAAGGTCTTCCAGCTGGCTTCGCGCCTAAACCGGGACTAGAACTCAGGGTCCCCTGATGCCTTGACCATTGCACCAAACTGTCTATACTATTTAGTACCGACGGAAATTGTAACAGTACGTATACATAGCAGACTACATAAGGAGTTATCAAAGCATTTACGCTTGAATACAGAAGACCTTCAGCTCTTTCCGAGACGAAGCTGGCGGCTCTTAAAAGAGCCTTTGGGTGTCGTGTTTTTTCCGATAGGCCGCCCGTGTCAGGATCTACGCGGACCTAGGCTCTCTCCCCGCGGATGCGCCGCGCCAGCTGGATGTCCTTTGGCATGATGGTCACTCTCTTGGCGTGAATCGCGCACAGGTTCGTGTCCTCGAACAGCCCCACCAGGTACGCTTCGCTCGCCTCCTGCAGCGCCATCACGGCCGAGCTCTGGAAGCGCAGGTCCGTCTTGAAGTCCTGCGCGATTTCACGCACCAGCCGCTGGAAGGGCAGCTTGCGAATCAGCAGCTCGGTGGACTTCTGGTAGCGGCGGATCTCTCGCAGGGCGACCGTGCCCGGGCGGTAGCGGTGAGGCTTCTTCACGCCGCCGGTAGCAGGGGCGCTCTTGCGGGCCGCCTTGGTCGCCAGCTGCTTGCGCGGCGCTTTGCCGCCGGTCGACTTACGCGCCGTCTGCTTCGTCCGGGCCATCTCCCCAACAGAAGGGAAAAAAAGGAACTGAAGATTAAATTCGCGCGACAGTATTTATACACCGCCTTGCACTTTTGATTGGCTGATGCTAAAGAAAAAGCCTCTTCCCATTGGAGGAATTGGTATTTTTGATTGGCTGAAGCTAGGAAACCAAAGCCTCATTGGATAATTTAAAGATGGGCGCAATAATTTAATACAGAACTGCCGCTTTTATTGGCTTAGCTTTTTTGTTACATGTATTTAATTTTCAAAGCTTTAAAAAAAAAATACCGAGCGTCTCAGTTACACTCAGGTTGGGATCTCTGATACTTTAAGACGCTGGTTTATCTACGAGTTTTCTGACGACTATCATAATTTTATTAGTGTAGCAAATGCTTTCTCACAAATTATATTGTTAGAAACAAAAAACAGGTAGGAGAATCTAATACTTGTTATACAAAACTTTCAGAGGGGTAACCGTGTTCGCCGGCTACAGTGAAAGTAATATCAGTAAGTCTTTAGACAATATTTTTATTATATATGTAATCATTTGTGTAATAAACCGTTCAGAAATTGGCATTTACGCTTTCTCCAAGTATTATTTTTAAAAAGCCGGAAGGTAAAATCTAAAGACTTTCCTCTTCAGTTTGTTTGCAGCTTTTGACTAAAAAGCGTTGAGGAACCTGATAGATTCGACCAATTATTACCAAGGCGGGTTTTTTCAAATATTCTAATTGTTGCTGGTAGAAAGTACCTTATATTCAGTTATGTGCAATGGCCTCCAATTCCACTTATGCATGTGCATTTGTTAAGATTTTATTTATTTATATTTCAAATTTGTCACACACACCCCATTTCACTACAGAGTGACTCTGGGCGGTTTATAGTAAAAACAGAATAAACATTAATTAAATATTAATAAACTAAAATATGCTAAAAAGATGCAGTTTCATTTCAATTATAAAACTAAAACTCCTTAAATCCGAAGTGTTCAACCTCCAGTTTAGTATTTAAAAAACAGAAGAAAATGCCACATTAAAGACAAAAACAAGTTCTCAACTCGTACACAGTGGAAAATTTAGCGATGACACGATGCGATTAGGAATATGAAATCATTTAATTGAGATTTCTTGAAAAGCCTTTTATTTTTAGTAATTTTGTGCCCTCAGATACAGGGACACAACAGCAAACATTAGCACTTTTGACTCAGAAAGGGACATTGGTCGGAATAAGCTAAACGAGTGACTTTCCCCGCTCCGCTGACGATGGTTTCGAAACTTTATATTCGCTGACAGAGTAACTCGTTTCCAATCTCGTTAATAATCTTTTCCCATTCTTTCCCGTAGGCAAAGCGGGGGGGGGGGGGGAGGAGAGGCGGGGACGTGTAAAGAAGCCACCACCAACCTGCTTAGCCGCAGCCTAAGATATCTCCCATAATAAACTAGCAAGCGCTGCTTTGTTTTATACTGGCTTTAATGCAAATAACAGGGTTCTGGTTCTCGTTTTGTATTGGATAATAGAGCAAAGCGTTACAACCGATTGGACTGCCTGACATCGAGTGGCTATTGGCTGCTTACACGATGTCTTAGTGTGAACCTATCATCAGCTCATCTCCTTTGATAGGAAAGAAAGACCTGCAATTCAACCTGAGCGAACCAAACCTTGATTCACAAGCATTTTTAAAGTTATGCCGCGTCTTTTCCGTCCCGATCCGTGAAACAAGCACCTTTTATGTTTTTTAAATTAAAAAATGATTCACGTTTATTGACAGTCCATTTAAGCGTTTAGGAATTCGAAGCAAACGGGGAAGGGTTCTTGTATCAGCAACAATACATTTCGGAGGACATGTGGCTCTTAGAAAAAGCAAACTTTCGGTATAAACGCCCTTTCCCGTGAGCAACTAATGTCCCCTAAATGGGACTATCGTAAGCGGGAAACTACTACTTTATCAAGTGACAGGTCGATGCCCCGCACGCTTATTAATGAGGAAGTACCCACTTAAACTCAGTGGCATTTATTGCCCAGTTACTTTTCTTACTAACACCAGATACAGAGGTGGAAACCTGCTACCCCCCGTCCCCCCCCCGTCCCCCCCCCCTTTGCAGAAGCAATGATTCGTCTGGCTTTAGTGCGCGTAGAGCTCCATTCTTAAATATACTTGCCTCGAAGCTCAATCATAGCTGCTCAAGAGCCTTAAACGCTAGAGGATAATGCCTACGTCTAGTGGCCAGGATCCCCCGCAAGCCTTACTGCGCTGTTACTTTGTTTCAGGGCATGAAAGCATTCGGACAGTTTTACTGGGCGGACGACAGCTCTCTTCTGGATTCTGTGGGTGGCTCTTAAAAGAGCCTTTGGGTTTTTGGAAAAGCAACCACGGGCCAACTCCGCTGGTTTACTTCTTCTTGGGCGCCGCCTTCTTCGCTTTGGCCGCTTTAGGCTTGGTCTTGGGCTTGGCCGTCTTCGGCTTCACAGCTTTCGCTTTGGCCGGGCTTTTGGCGACTTTCTTGGGCTTAACCAGCTTGGCCTTCTTGGGACTCTTCGCGGCCTTCTTAGCCGCCGCGGGCTTTTTAGGTTTTTTCGGACTCTTCTTGGCCGCCGCCGCTGCCGCCCCTGCCTTCTTGGGCTTCTTGACGCCACTCGCGGGCTTCTTGGCAACTGGCTTCTTAGCCTTGGGCGCCTTCTTCTTGGGCGCCTTCTCCTTCCCTTCGCCTGATTTCTTGCCGAGTTTGAAGGAGCCGGAAGCGCCGATTCCCTTCGTGTGCACCAGGGTGCCTTTGCTCACCAGGCTCTTCAGGCCCAGCTTGATGCGGCTGTTGTTCTTCTCCACATCGTAGCCGCCGGCGGCCAGGGCCTTCTTCAGGGCGGCCAGGGACACCCCTTTGCGCTCCTTGGAAGCGGCCACCGCCTTGGTGATCAGCTCGGTGACGCTGGGACCCGACGCCTTGCGCGCTTTCGCCGCTCCCGCTTTCTTCGCCTTCTTAGCGGGAGCTTTCGAAGCTACGGCCGGAGCCGCGGCCGTAACGGCAACAGCAGGCGCCGTTTCAGACATGATCGCCGAGAGAACCAACTAAAAAAAAAATCTCCAAACACAAAAAGTGAGCTCAAGTAGGTCAGCCGCTGTTTATTTATAGAGCAGAGCTGCTTTGTGATTGGTCCGCTCTAGAACCCGCCCTGTTGCAAGGCTGAAGGGACTCTTCCGACCGCTCAGTTTGTGTTTCTTTAGAGTTAATAAATTGCAAATTTTACAGAATTTATGCCATCAAATAACGAAAACTTAGAATGGGGGGAAAGAGGAAGGTGTGTTTTTTATTCGCTTAATTTTTGAGAAAGCAGAATGCAACATATACTTTTTAAAAGGGCACATAACCCCCGAATGCAGGATCTGGGAAGACCTCAAAAGAGTGGAAGTTTTGTTTTTCTTTGTAAATTAAAGCTATGCATTTTAAGAAATGTTCGGAAAAACTATGCAGATCACTTCTTTAGATAGTAATCTCTGAGGCGAGACACAATATGAGGGTTTTAATATAATAACCTCACTGTAAATTGATTTCAAGTAAACTGAGGTAACACAGACTTCCACAAAGTACATTCACCATTGATAATCAAGCAAGCCCTAAGCAAGTCACTATCTCCAAAGAAAAACTATCAGATAATGTATCAATATGGACAAGATTGGAATTTCATGTGCATATATGTATGGTGTAACACCCTCTTCTCACATTTACAATCTTAATCCTGTATTTAATGCAAAAAGGCAACACATGAGATTAACCATTTTTGTGGGACCTTTTACAATGCAGTTTAGGAGGACTAAGGCTACATATTCTTGGCTGGGGATTCAATAATATCAAATATAAAAGGGTTTTCCTGTTAAGATTTCATCCAAGCATAGGAAACAGCAGGATCAGGTACATGTCCACTCAGAAGAGACCTAAATTCTTCTGAGTTCAGTGGGATTTACATCTGGAAAAATATGGAGGGGATTACAATTTAGATACAATTTCGCTCTTTTTTAAAGAAAAGCCTTAGAGAACTTTATTCAAATTTCTGATTTATGCTTCAGTCTAAATAAGTGCATTCTGACTGAAAAACCATTTTGCTATCAAAGGAATTTATTTTGAAATTAGTTTGGCATCAAACCCTTAATTTGAATATTCTCATTGCTGAGCATCACCATATTTCCCTTGTTACCTGTGAGTACAAAATGGCCTTTAAAGCTGCATCCTACTAATTAGTTACTTGAGTGAAAGCCTAAGTCATGAGATTCCTAGCAAATTTACACAGGCTGAACAAAATGTTAAGTGCTTTCATGTTCCATTGGAAACAATGGGTATATGGTATACAAATGCTATGCATGCCAGGGTTGAAATAAATTCAAGAGTCAATGGAGTATACACTCAAGTACTTGTACATAGGGTTGCGATCTTGATAGAGAATCCAAGGCATATCTACTCAAAAATCCCACTTTCTCCCAAGTAGGTAACTAGGATAACTCAGGTATATTTGATCCCTCTCTCTTTCAGAACAAAGAACATCAACCTGAAATACTTTAATTTGGGCTACACATACCACTACCTTTCCTGAAATATATCTAGTGAAAACCATCAACAAATAATTCTGTGAAAGCTATGAGAGATGTACAGTGTTGATATTTAAGTAAGAGGCTTTAAACTTTGAGTTATACGCCTTCCTATTTTTTCATATTTTTAAATGAATATGAAGAGTTCCAAAGTCTCTCTCAAACACACCACACACGCATATATACCCTCCCCTGCCATAGATTTAATCAGAGCAATCGCATTTAGCAAAAATAAACTTCAGCCACTTAAGTGTCAGAGAGCGGCAACCACGAAATCTTGACACCCCCAGTTGCCAGAGGCGAAGATGCTGGGAAAAGTCGCAAAAACAACACAAACAGACTGGAGTGGGAGGCGGGGCATTTCTGGTACCAACCAAAGCGCGCGTTTTCAAATCCAGAAGCTTTCCAATGGCAATCGCCTTCCTAGTACCAACCAATCAAGAGACAAACAGGGACGCACTATAAATTAGGCAGCGAGCGCCTTAATCCTTCCTTTTAAAGGGTTCTCGCTTCCTCGCTTGGCGAGAGCGGGGAGATGGCCCGGACGAAGCAGACGGCGCGTAAGTCGACCGGCGGCAAAGCGCCGCGCAAGCAGCTGGCGACCAAGGCGGCCCGCAAGAGCGCCCCTGCTACCGGCGGCGTGAAGAAGCCTCACCGCTACCGCCCGGGCACGGTCGCCCTGCGAGAGATCCGCCGCTACCAGAAGTCCACCGAGCTGCTGATTCGCAAGCTGCCCTTCCAGCGGCTGGTGCGTGAAATCGCGCAGGACTTCAAGACGGACCTGCGCTTCCAGAGCTCGGCCGTGATGGCGCTGCAGGAGGCGAGCGAAGCGTACCTGGTGGGGCTGTTCGAGGACACGAACCTGTGCGCGATTCACGCCAAGAGAGTGACCATCATGCCAAAGGACATCCAGCTGGCGCGGCGCATCCGCGGGGAGAGAGCCTAGGTCCGCGTAGATCCTGACACGGGCGGCCTATCGGAAAAAACACGACACCCAAAGGCTCTTTTAAGAGCCGCCAGCTTCGTCTCGGAAAGAGCTAAGCCTGTTTGTCAAACAGATCGCGAGACGCTTAAGTAAATGCCATTTGCCCTCGCAGCGTGTACCTAAATTGTAGCACGAGACAGGGGAAAAAATTTTTTTGTAACAGTAGTCGTTCTGTACGCCTCTTATTTAAAGCCCTGGTTGTCGCCACATATACATACACTGTTTCCATTGCATGAATCGCCATTTTGGGGATGGGACGGAGAAATTCCATATACTATATAGATTTATGACGACTTGGGTAGAGGAATTGTTTGTTGCTTTGGGGGTTATTTCACCTTTATTGTCTAGGAGCCCGCCGGTTCCTGTGTCTGCCCAAGGAGGCTCCCTGAATTTCTCATCCTTCTCGAATTTGAGTAGGGAAAAAAAAATTTTTCTAATTTCCCGCCCACTGCCCCCGGAGACTGTTGAAAACACACGTTAATTCAGCTCTAACAGCAGACCACCAAGAACTCTACAAGCAGCAATTTTCAGATAGTGGGCAGCACTTCCTAAATTTTGGACAAAGCCAGGTAGTCACTTTCCCCAACTACTTTAGACTACATCTTGAATGTAGTCTAAAGTAGACTAAAGTAAACTAAAACTATGTCCTGTTTGATAAACTTTAAACCCTTCAAACCTGCTTCCATCAATATTTTAATTTGAAATTTCAAAATCAAATACTGCAAACCTAAAACATTTTCTAAATGTACAATGGTTTATTTCAATAATTAAATTTATATGATTTGTTTCAGCTGTCATCACTTGAGCATTGAGGCTGCTCATTTGCCACAAGCAGATTCTGGGTCCTGGAGAAATTGGTCACTTCCAGCTAATGAAGAAAAAAATCACTAGTAGTATCACAAGAAAAATGAGATGATGTAGAGGAAGCTATGATAACATATGATTCTGCACACTCATTTGCTGGAAGTTAAATTTGGCAACAGAAGCAAACTTACGTTTCAAAATTTATTTTGGATTTTCCATGGAAAAAGCTGAACATTAGTAAAATTCTCATAAATGACATTTTCAGCCATTGTATCTGGCAACTATAACTTAGATTCATCTTGTAGACTGATTAGATGAATGTCATTTTTTTCACTGAGATCATTTTCAAGAACCTTTCCAAGAGAAAGCCTCAAGTCAAAGAAATCCTTTTAATTTCAACGGTGTATAAATAGCTGGTGTTCAGTATAAATGTATGCATTATATTATAAGGAGCAATGATAGCAGTGTTCTTCCTTTGAAGCTTCAAATTCACAGTGTCTTTAAGTTTTCAAATATTCAAAGATGTACCAATCTTAGGTGAAACCTTTCATTTTTTAAAGTTTCACGGTTAATATTTTCCATGATAGATTTCCTTCTTCAGATTCCTCAAGTTTATAAATTCTTCAAATGTATTTTCCTTTAACAACAGTCAAACCTCATTGTAGAATAGGCCTACTTTATGATCTGCTTTCAGACCTTTTTCTTCAATTTATGTAGCTACCCATCTTTTACATTTAAAAATAATACAAACAATATACTATAAAACAACAGTCAAGGAGCCAAACCAATCTTGATCACAAAGCTCAAATCTAGCAGATAACTGGGCAGAATTTTTGAAGTTAATGCCTGATGGTGAAAGATAAAATATATCTCATAACCAAACAAGCATTGTTGTTTTAAAAATCTGATTGTGAAACCAGCATTGCTCAAGCTTCTTCAATGCTAATTCTGACTGATTTCTTCTTGTTCAGAAAATTTGCTTTGAGCAGTTACTAGAGTTTCAAACTCTTGGGAGCTTTAGTGATAGACTCCAAAGCTTGAGAAATCAGCATTTTTTTTCCCACGTTCTCTATCTACATATTGCACAAATAGTTGAATAAATTTATTCAAAGGTCAGTTAATCAAAACAAATAGCAAAATATTGCAATGGTCAGTTATATTTAGCTACATCATCTGTTGCCAGTTGACTGTAGACTCATTTTCCAAAATTCCTTCTCAGACTTCATGAGGGTTCTTCAAAGCTGCAATTAGAAGAGGTATTTCATATGAAGTTTTCACAAAATTGCAGATTTTGAAATGCTTCAATACTATTTTCTTCAGCTTCAGAGAATTGTTCCTTGCATCAAAATAAACCATCGGTTTTTTAATATTTATATGACTTTGACTCAAATGTGGTTCAAATGGACAGGATCACGTGACATCATTGTTCTATGCCTTTAGAGATATAGCACACTGAACAACTTGGATTCTATCTTTTGCAATAAAACAATCCATCTGTACAAGCACACATACACCCCAACTCTGCTTTTTTGCCATCATATTAAGGTTTCTCTAAGAAAGAAGTTCCAGAGGTTTTTTTGTGCAGTACACATAGTTTTATTTTTTGTGCTGGGCTAGAATTACTAGAGATTGGAGCAAGTCAGTTAGGAGAGAAAATAAAAGACTGTACTGAAGACTTTCTCCCTCTTTGCTGACTGATACCTCCCTTGGCCAAACTCACAGCCAGACCCACAGAATCTGCCTATTCTTGCCTCAAGATAGTGAGATAGGCGGTGTCTAAATTCAAAATATAAATAAATAAAATAAAGATCTGAACAAGTTGGGAGTGGAAGTTGTGCTTGCTTCTGACCTGCAATTTTCCACCTCATTGGAAGAAGCAGCTGCCTATAAAATGTATTTCCTAGACAGCGGCAAGGAGAGTGGACTACCAGGATTTTTCAAACCTGGCTATGGGCTTCAGTTTTTCTTTTCTTTTTTTAATTTCCCCCTTTCTCCCTGTTCCTTGGAAAACCACCTCACATTTCTTCTTCACATACTCCCAAAGATACTGATATGACCCTCCCCCCACCAACCTCACTGTTTTAGAATCATGACATTAATCCTCTGCTGGCTAGTGATATTTTGCTTTATACCTTTACATTAATGCTTTATTTACACAATATGCTGAGTCAATTTACCACAGTGAAGTCAAGCAAGCTGTGTGCACACAGTCCCTGCTGTGAGTTTATGCTTCAGTATGTGGCATGAGTTCAGACCTTGGGATAGAGAAAATCAACCATTGGAAGAATGCCATGTGAATAAAGTCACAAAAATTTGATTAGTGACACCAAAGGGGAGCATCTTGTGCTTTCCAAGTGGTTGTTATGTACCCTCCTTGCTGTTATTATCTTTTTGCTCATCTGCTACCACTAAACCCCTTTTCTGATTTAGAAATTCTTTAAAGTCTCTAAGGTAATATTTAGGTGGAACATGGGGAAGATAAAGGATATTACAGACACTCGGTTATTATAGAAACAAAGGAGAACATTGACTTTTATTAAATAACTAAAACATAGTTTTTAAAGATTCTCTTACTTCTGCTATTTCCCAACAATCTTGGGCCACTAAGATGCTAAAAAATATTCCTAACCCTGTCTCCTCAAGAGGGGAAAATATTTTCAGGCTTGATTCTGAGCCTACTTCAGATCTGTTCTTCTGCCTATACCTCCCAAATCCCTCTTCCTAACAGAATATAAGTGAGAGATGCCCCACGTTGCCATCCTTTGATTGGCAGTTCCATCCTCCATTCATCATAGGAATATAACTTCCATAACTGCGGAACATTCCATTTTTCCTTCAAACCACATTCATCCATCCATTCTGGGGATTGTCTGGAGGTTTTCTAGAAATTAATCCTCTAAACTGAAAGTGGTTTGTAGTGTTTCAGACATGGCCATGCCCTGAGCCAGCCATTCTGCCCTTAGAATGGCTGGCTCAGTGTGATCCAAAGAAGAAATGCAAGATTCCAGAATTCTCCAACCATTAAATTCCCAGGAAGATGTTGTACATATCTGTTTTTCAGGACACTTTAATCTTCATTCATTACCCTTCAAAGAAGCACCAAAAAGCACTAGCCAATATAAATAATTTAACTTTCAGAAGCTGTTAATCTTCCAATTGTACAAAATATTCATGCTATAGCAAATTCCATCCATTCCTGCTTCATGCATCTATCAATAGGATTTGGATGCCTTGTAACTTCAAAATAATTTTCCCCAATTTAAAAGAACATGTTTATTGTCAGTGGATAAAGAGAAACTAAAGACAATGTTAGATACACAAAGGAGGGTCCATAAAGGATTTCCTAGCTTGGAAGTAGGTGAAATGTTAAGAAAACTTGCCAAAGTAATAAATTAGTGAGCACTAGATTGAGTCAGTGCTCCTTCCCTTAATCTGGGCTGTTATTACAACTGCCTTTTAAGCCTAATCTTCTGAACAAAGTCAGTCTTTCCCCTCATTTTTTGCTTTGCAAATGCCAAAATTTTTGAGGGCTTGTAGGCAAGCCTGAAGTACAAAAGGATGAAAGACAGACAAGATAAATTCATGGACTATATCTTCTCTCTCAAATGGAATCAATAACATATCACTTCCTAACCTCATGAATATCAAATGTATTGGATTTCACCTCTGTATCCCGTCAACTACCCTAACCAAAAATTAGGAGTATGAACTTAATTTAGAGGTCACCAAGTTGGGGAACATTGCAAAAACAAATACCTCTTTCCCAGATTCTTTAGGGATTACTTACTAAAGGTCATTATCATTACCTAGTTTCCACTATTAATCGGGAAACAAGACCTCATACTCTTTCTAAATATAAATTAATAATGCAGACACCCAATCACAAAAAGGGTTGTATTACATCAAATATTTATTCTCTCATAAGACAATAGTATTTGTCCTGCCAGCAAGAAGCCACTAATGTGACTGCCGAATAAGCAGGATACAAACCGTTTGCATGCCACATATGCAAACAATCTTGCCTGTCCACCTTTATGACAGTGTACGAACCAAGAAATTTCTCCAACTAAAAAACAGCATTGCAAAATATTTACAGAAAGCCACCAAAACACAAAAGCCTGATGATCAGGTATATATGTAAGAGATTAGAACCAGAATTTACTCTGGTAAACTATGTATTTCTCCTCATAACTAAAAATACTCAAGACAACATACTTCCCATAGAGCACAGACACAACCAAGTCTTTCTTAAGGACTAATAATATGACAGTGCCTTTTCTTCCATTTTCTATGATTATTTCTCCCCACAAGTATGATCACAGGTTAATTGGGATGGAGGACACTTTCTTGTCACAAAATATGTTTTCAACTGGATGCCACTATAACATGGAACCCCTATCCCTAAAACAGTAATCATATCTCATCACAGAGGATAGAAAGCTTAACTGATTGTCACAGAAGCCCCTCCATCTCCTTCATGAAAGCTTCATAAACATCATCCTTGGTCTGTACAGAAACAGGGGCAGATGAGCCAGCTTTAGGAGTTGCTTTGGTTATCTGAACAGAAGGTTCGTCATCAGGTTTTCTAAGGACAGAGGCAGCTGTCCCCTTATTCTCTCGCCGGACTCGAAGAGCTGTAGGCACGAACCGGGTGATTTCAGCCTTGGGGTTTGTAATCTGTGGCTTGGCACTAATAGTTGCTGTGGCTTTCTTCTCAATGGTGGCTGCACTAGTATCATCTGCCTTGGGGCGCTGAATCAAGCTGGGGGGAGCACTCAGTACACCTGGATTTGGAATGGGAGCAGGTGGGAATAATCCAGGCGGAGGCACCAAAGGAGGGCGTAACATGCCTGGACGAGGAGGTGGGATACCTGCAGAAAAAGAAATTGTTATTCTTCTGACCTTTGTGAAGAACAAGGATTAAATTAAGAATTATATACTATGTATCAGTTAAGATTCTCAAGAATTCCCCTAGGCATAAACTTATTTATTAGCTTCCTTGAATGCACAATATCTGTATGAAAATTCAAGAGATCTGCCAAGAAAGACCAACTAATCCTACAGTCCTATGTCCTACTGAAGTTCTTTCACACTGTCATGAATGTACTGGAGGTACAAACACAGTAAAACTCTATTTTGTGTTTTTGATTCAGCAACAATACTAGTCATATTTTGCCTAGTTTTACAGACTGGAAATATTCAAGTTAATTTCTCTATACCAACTTTACTCAATCTTCCTCAACCTAGAGGAACCTTTGAAATAATTTTCAGATCTCAGGAAAACCCTACATAAAAATTGCAAAAAAAAATGAAAACTTCAAAATACAATTCACTTCTACACAATCCATGTTTGACAACATTTACAACAACAGCAGAGTAACAGTAAGACGGAGTGGCTATGGAGTAGAGGCCCCGCTGTATCCAAGGATTTACCATCTTTGGTTTTAGACGGGGTTCCACTGCCCTGGACAGACCCAGTGTATGATCTGGGGGCCCTCCTGGACTCACGACTCCTGTTCAAGGAGCAGGTGGCAGTCATGGCCAGGAGAGCCTTTGCCCACCTTCGTGTAGTACGCCAGCTACGCCCCTTCCTGGATCAGGAGGCTCTCCGGTCAGTCCCTCATGCCCTGGTCATCTCTCGGCTAGACTATTGCAATGCCCTCTACATGGGGCTACCTTTGAAGAGTATCCGGAAGCTACAACTGGTCCAAAATGCAGCTGCGCAGATAATTTTGAGTGCCCCAAGAATGGCGCATATAACACTTTTACTATGCGAGCTGCATTGGGTCCCAGTCTGCTTCCGGGTCCAATTCAAAGCATTGGTTATCACTTTTAAAGCTTTACATGGCATGGGTCCATGTTACCTGAGGGACCGTCTTACCCTCATCACACCAACCTGTCCCACCTGGTCAGGCAGAGAAGGCATGTTGCAGGTCCTGTCAGGGAGAGAATGTCAACTGGCAAGGCCCAGGAGGAGAGCCTTCTCTGCCATTGTTCCCGCCCTTTGGAACATTCTCTCCCCAGAGGTCCAGCAGGCCTCTATCCTACCAGCCTTCTGGAAAAAATTGAAGACCTGGCTTTGCCAGCTTGCATAGGGGGATAACAACTCTACCCAATCCTGGGGGTGGCTAGCACCTTGATGACGCTTCCTGAGTGATCGCCAATTATTTTGGATCTTTTTATTTTTTATTTATTATTGTAATTTTGTAATTTTAATTGATTGTAATTGTTTTGTAAAGCACCCAGTCGTTTAAAATGGGCGGTGACAAATTTGATAAACAAACAAACAGGCCAGCAGTTGAGTTGCAAAATATAAAAATTCCCAGCACTGCAAGCACTAGCATTGTGCAGCACACAAACTTCAAAAAACAATATTTATTCTCTTTTAATCACAATCTCTTGCAGAACCCCTAGCAACCTGTCATGGAACCCCAATTGAGAAAGTGTGTTCTATTAGAAATCACTGGAGAAACAAAAAACATCCCACAGCTCAATTATAACATTACCTGGAGGAGCTGGAGGTGGCAGACGAGGTGGGGGTCCCCTAGGAGGTGGGCCAGGAGGCAAACCAGGAGGAGGGCCAGGTGGAGGGCCAGGCGGCCGGCCAGGTGGAGGACCAGGTGGTAGGAGCCTTGGCAAAGGTCCACGCAGTCCAGGCAATCCAGGTGGTCTTAGGAAGGGAGGAGCACCTGAAAGTATCATACGAATACATCTTAGATGACTATTTCTCAAAAATGGTAATTCTTCACTATCATCTGCTAATTAGTATGGTTTAAACTGAAAAATTATGCTTCAAGAATGCTTTGTTTACAAAGCACTCCAATTCAGCCCATGAAAAGGATGACTAAGTAATTAAAACAAATTATTTTCTTTCTGAATGAGACTCTCCCATATGTACAGATAAGAAAACTGTGTAGAATAGCTATATATCCATCCTGGTGTGTGTTTTTTTCCCCCATTCTTCTTTTGTGACAAATTTTGCTTAGGTAACTGAACAAAAACTGAAGTTCAGCCTTGTGAAAAATATAGCAATCTTTTCATTAATCATATAAAACTAAATCAGAGCCCCTACATGTACCTAGTTTAATAATAAAACCATCTGTTCAAATGATTTCCAATCAGTAATTGCAAATCAATACCCACCTGGAGGGGGCCCAGGAGGAAGGCCAGTAGGAGGCCCTGGAGGTCTCAAAGGTGGTGCAGGAGGTGGTCCAAGAGGGGGTGGCCCAGGCATTGGGGGTGCTTGGATCTGAGTTGGAGGAACAGGCTGAGGTGGAGGTTGCTGCTGAGGCTGGTTTGTTTGAGAAGGTGTTGAAGATCCCATCTCCGAGTGTGGCTCTTCTGTGATCTGCTGCTGCTGCTGCTGTTGCTGAGAATCTTCAGCATCAGAGTCATCTTCATCATCATCATCCTCTTCTTCAGAATATTCTTCTATTTCTTTGCCTCCCTCAGGAATTTCCTGACCTACAAGCAAAGAAATTACAGCTCTCTCTTTATCATGCTAAATAATTTAAGGGATGTGGATAATAGCCTAATATTCCTTTATACATTTTCTTAATGTTATGGACATTACATATTTTTGATCATTATGATTAAAATACTGCACTCCAGATATATGAATTATCTTTATTATGCAAAAAGCAGCCAAGGCAAGGACTGAGCAATTTTAATGTTACTCGGCAAGGAATTGTAGGAAAGCAATATTTTATTTTCTTGCTATCTTCATTTCAACAGAAGCTTCCAAAGGAAGCAAGGAAGTCTTAATTAAACAGGAGCGTGTTTTCTCATCTAGCTGTAATCTAACAAAGACTGTGTAAATGCAATTAATAAGCACAATAGTACATCTACTTTGGCTCAGCCCTGCAAATTAAGGATGCACTAAAATCAATGAATTTGTAAACATGATTGGAACAAATCACCACAGTCTAGAATAAAACTGCACTTATGGAAGGGGCTAGTACAGTGTTTTTCAAACTAGGCAACTTTAAGATGTGTGGACTTCAACTCCCAAAATTCCCCAGAATCATCTATCTGTTCAAAATTTAGTAAAAAATCCCACAGATCCTCAAGAGGCTTTTGCTAGTACAAACTAAAGGTGTATCCTAATGTGATTCCACTAAGAGCACATGCTACCATAAATCTACTAATCTTTCAGGCATAACAACTCTGATTTAAGTCAGTTATAATTGGAACACATTGAATTACGTTTATCCACAGTGAATATTTATTTGTAGGCCCTCACTGGGGTGATGTTATATGCTCCTTCACTGTTTCCAGGTTATAAAATTAAATTCCTTTGGATTTACACACGGCCCCACTCTCAATGCCTTTAAAAGTTCACTCACGATACACTTTTTCATTTGGCTTTTAACTGTTAAATAATTTGTACTTTAGTTTTAGTTTCTATTTTACTTGCTATTTCAATTATTGTCTTGACTAAAAACACAGCATTTAAATCAAATAAATAACATTATAAATGATAGGCCATGGGCTCTGGACTTACGATGAATACAAACCCACCACTGTTTGCTCTTTTCTATGCTTCTGGAACTTTATGAACTTAATAATCTGAAGGACAACTGCATGCAAGTTATCATCTGAAATTATTTCTTCATTACTACTGGTTTTGTTAATGCCCCACATCCTTCCACTACTATTCTGGGTTCTTAATACAGATCCTTGCTTAAAGTTATCCTGTGTGTTATTTCTTTAAACAAGCTTCCCTGGCTTGTAACTAAAAAATAAAAAAGAGTGTTGGACAGAAGGGAGATTTAAAAAAAAAACAACTTTACCAGCCATCCGCAGCATCATTGCTTGAAGTGGTGTGAGCTCCTTCATGTTCTTTTTCTTTTTCCTTGATTTTCCAGGAATGTCAGCAAAACGCACACTATGACCTGCAAAAGTATGTGATGAAATATGAAGATTTTTTTCATCATCAATCATTGATTCTATCAGGTTTACTAATATCTAATTTCCCAAAAAGTGATCTATTCAGTTCTCATTTCAAGGATGGAATAACTTCTTCCAAGCCTAAACATGCATGTTACAAGTAAGTATAATACTTACTAATTTTTCTACTAGTTCATTCCAACCCAAATCCAATCCAATCCAATCCAAATTTTTCCTAAACTTACCAGATTTCTTGTCCTCACCACCTTCCCTTTCAGCATTGTCATCATGATGCATGAACTCCTCCCCTTCGCTATCAGCATCACTTCTTTCACTATCGCTATCATCAGTAGTGTCATCATGCTTGTCCTGATCCATGTCCTCAGGGTATCCCTCATCTTCACTCGTACTGGAAGCATCTTCATCATGGCCTCTTCGACCTGTAAAATTTAAAAGATGTTTTATTTGAAGGGGGGAGGGAAAGAGAGAGATATATACTATTTTCTAAGACACATCTGCTTTGAAAATTAAAACAATTTTTCTAGTTCCATCTCTTAAGCATACATAGATGGTATATTCAGAAAATACCCTTTTTCTAATAATACTTTGAAGAGGGGAAACCATTTACCTGTCTCTGGGCTATAAGACACCTCTTCATCTCTTCTCCGAGCAGGCATTTCAACAGTGAACCCTACTTTACGCCCATACATCTGCAAAACCTGAGGTGGAGGTGGCCCTGGTGGAGGTCCAGGAGGCTTCCTACCAGGAGGTAGTCGAGGTACACCATGCCCAGGAGGTGGAAGTACAGTAACAGGCCGGACAGGGGGTCTAGAAATAAGAATCAGGTAAGTACAATATTAGAAATTTTTTAAAACCTTTAAGCCTGAAACTTTCCTTACTTTCTTCTAATAAGGCAGCCTAAAAGACTTATTAAACATATGAGTTTGCTTCCCCTTACACAGGTGTAAGATCAGAAACCATTACTACAGTTTTCAAGCTTATCATTTTGCCTGATCTGAATAAAATAATGTATAACAAAGCATTTAGTTTACTGAAGCAAGCCAGAAAGCTAAAGTTAACACTAATCTTAGATTTATCCAAGTTTGGAAAAAATCAAGGGACAATTAGCCATTTCTGATAGCTTTATCAAAGGAAGAAAGGAAAGAGGAACTGCAAAAGCCTATTCTTTGGAATATAATGCCAAAGAATGATTTGGTGTAATGTTCAAACTGAGCCTGTAAGCTGTGATGGGTTTGCCATAATTAAGTTCCAGCTCCTGGTCTTACAATCTGACAATGTATTTGATAACATAACATTTTCACATACTAAGGAACAGATTGTGTTCAAAGCTTTTGTTTCTTGGTTTGAATTCACCTGCAACCAGAACAAATTAAAGCAGTAGTAACAGCAGAAGTTATTTATACAATTTTATTATTAATACAAAAAAAAAGATTTTTAAGACAAAAAACAAAAGATACACAGGAACTAAAAGTTAGACAAATAGGAGAACAACAAATAAATGTGGAACATTTTTGCAAATGTTTTCAAAACAATAACGAAAAGTGAAGGCTAGGCCAAGTGATGCTGCGGGTCCAAAATCATCAACTGGGCTTCATGGCTGGAAAGGGATTTGAACCTGAGTCTCACCAATCCTAATCTAACACTTTCTTGTAAAGAAACTCAACTTCTGCCTTAATGTACACTTTGAATATCTTAATCTACACTTTGAACATGATTCCATATGATGATAAAGCAAAAAAAAAATGGCAAAAGTTGCAGATTATGCTTAGAAGGGGACTAACAGCAAGAACAACACAGGATTCTAATCATTTTACCAACTCTATTCAGAAGCTCTATCCTCTGCAATGTATTTTCTTCTTACCCATAGGCTGATGTCTTTTTGAGAATAGACGGAGGCTGGGCTCCAGGCAGAGGGATATCTTGAATGAGGATGTTGGAAGGGGCATGAGGCATGTCTGGCAGGGGGATGCTCTCCACCTCAACATGCTGAGCATTCTGGAAAAAAAATTAAGTTTCCTTAAGTGGTGACAATGTATATTCGTGTATTTTCATCAGTGTTTCCAATGTATGTTGCATATTTCTACTAATTTTGAAAGAATTATATCCTGAAAATGATTTACAATAACAAATAAATACTTTTTTTAAAAAAATAGCCACTACAATATAAAACAAGGAGTTTTTTTTTTAATTCTCTAGGTGTACCATGCAACTTTATTTTAATTAAAAAAAAACTAATGGGAATAAGGTAGTAAAATTTAGAAACGCTGAACCAGAAATCACAAATTAATGCAACAGAACCAAATGACTTAGATAACTGTCTGAAGCAAATTAACATTATTTCAGAGAAAAAGAATCACTACACATAAAAATTTCAGAAGTCCAACTCTGTTCAATAACTGATTTATAAAATATTATCACCAAAGCTGAAATATAATAAAACAGATTTATATGCTACTTTCCACCAAAGAAAAATGGCACTTAAGGTGAAAGCAAATAATGAAGAAATACAGAAATAATAGTGGCCTAATTGAGGTGATATATGATATTGTAGTCTGCTAGTAAGATAAGTAAATTCTACGGATTGACTGGGATCCTTTCCTTCCAGAACAATCTCTTGCAATAATTTGATAATCTATCTGAACTGCATGATTGACCTTAAGTTCCATGTCATATTCTTTTTTAATTATGTCATTCTGACTTAAGACATTATACAATTTTTTAAAATCTTCAAGAGCTTTGACAGAAAGATAGAAAATATTAATTGCAATAAATATACATTATTATTCATCTGCAACATCAAGAATTTAGATCCACTGTGGTCTCCCTCTTCAGTTTCTACATTCCTTTAACTGTCTCCATTCTTAATGGTCATTAGAAGAACTAGGTAACTTCAAGAACTGCTGTGTCCACTTTCCTCTTCCCTACCTTATGTTTGTTAGATCATCAATACAGGCAGAACAATCTTAACTGTTTAAATCAGCAGCTTCTAATCTTTTCCTTATGCAATTACATCATCATAAAAATATTTTGAGGACCACCATATAAATCAGGACTCACATGACTCCTTTCTGCAGGAACCCCAAAATGATTCTAATACTCACAAGACTACCAAATACTCACAAAACTACCTTATCTCATAAGATTTGGGGGGAGAATGCTGAAATCTTTGACATTCTCCTGAGTTTCTGGCCATTATTTTTTATATATTGGTATTCATATCAGAGATTACCTAAAATATCTCAAGAAACTACCAGTCCTTTGTGGACCATTACTGATCCCTTGAACCACAGGCTGGGAACCAAAGATTTAAAACATAGTATTTAATGAAAATCATAAACAAAACCACAAGCAACCAATTGCACAATATTTAGTTTCCCTGAGGACCAATTCATACAAAAAAGTAACAGTGTGGAATTCTGTAATACAAGCTTACAGAAAGAATATCACATGGCAAGCTATATGAATTGATCTCAGCTATTTCAGCTCTGCAAATGAAATCTGAAGAGAAAAAAAAAGATTGGTGGTTCTGCTGTGGCCCCTCATTACTAAACTCCATGGGAAGTTCTAGCTGAACAGCTGGCTTCCTACATGAAGCAATGTTTATGAGACTAAATTTCAATGCTAACCTCATAATCATTTGTCCATACTGTTATCAGCAAGATGCATATTATGCACATGGTAAATAATTCCAAATAATTAAGGTTGAAAAGCAGACTAAAAAACCAATCTTCCCCTTTCATGAATACCTAGGCAATAAAATGCAAAATCAAACAAATAGTTTAAAACTGATGAGAGCAGGTACCTTTACAGCATCAAAGTACTGACTGAGCTGAGATCTTTTCTGCTCATATTCCACTTCTAGCTTGCGTAATTCCTTATAAATGTCTGGATTCTCCTTCTCATATAGTCGTAGGATACGCTCAAAGGTCTCACGCAGTTTCTTACGCTTGTCCTTAAGTACCTTTTCATTTAATTGAGGCTGCTGTACTGGGTTAAATTCTATAAACAGAATTGGGACAGATACATGAAAAAGATTTGCAAGAAAAAAATTGTGCAAGCCCTCACTTTCACTTACCCTCTTACCACTACCTGAGGTTCATAACAGCCAGGCACAAACATAAAGGCATAGAAAATAAACACAGGCAACAGCTACCATTCTTCCTTGTAACCATCTATCACTTGATAATTCTGAGTTTACTTTCTCTCACAGCATTGGATAATGCTTGTTAAACTAGTCTTTTGTTTCTATCACATTTCTTTTTCTATTCAAGTGCAAAAAGAGATTCAAGCCTACCCATTTCATCAAGTTTTTCCATATCTCGGATGATTTGTTTGGGATCCTTCATCTTTAGCACTGCTGCTCGCACCATCATGCGTTGCTTTTTGTTCTGAACTCAGCAGAAAATAAAAGCCAGAATTAAGAACCTGGACTACACAGGCAATATATTTAATAACTCTAAGTAAAAGAGCAACTTTTCTAATTTTGAGTCTTATATACCTGGCAACTCAGAGGGTTTTATATTCAAGTTATGTAAGCAATGTGACACCCACCCACCCACCCAAATATACATTCATTCTCTCCCTCTTTAACACTTATGCAGATAGTCCCTAGGTTAAGAATGCCTGGTTTACAGACCACCCATAGTTAAGAACAGAACCTACTGTAGCAAAATTGGAGTTAAATACACAATGATTCAAGTTAAATACACAATGGTTCAAGGTAATTACACAATACTACTTATACAATACAGGTAGTTCTCACTTAACAACCGTTCCAAGTTACAGTGGCACTAAGTGACTTACAACCAGTGCCTGAAGTTACAACTGGTCACGTGATCACAATCCAGGTGCTTGGCAACCAGCTTGCACTTACAATGGTTGCAGCTTCCCAGGGTCACGATTGCCATTTGCAACCTTCCCGGCCATTTTCCAGCAAGCAAAATCAATGGGGAACTGCGTGATTTGCTTAATGATCATGTGATTCACTTAACAACCATGTGATTTATTTAATGACCACAGTGATTCGCTTAATGGCCGCCACAAAAAAGATCATAAAAATCAGATCTGGTCACGATTCACTTAATGACCATATTGCTTACTGACCTAAATTCCAGTCCCAATTGTGGTTGTTAAGCGAGGACTACCTGTAATACTGTTCTGGCTTACATACAAATTCAACTTAAGGACAGACCTTGGGGACAGAACTCATTCTTAAATTGGGGACTACCTGTATACATATATAATGTTTTCATATGCTATCTTCAGTCTTCATGTTTTATGAGGGTTATTTTTTCCTTTTCTTTAAGATTTACTGTAAGAGTTACAAATAAATATAGCTTTATTAATGGCACCATAATCCTAACCCAGTGCCCTATGTCAAATGTTGCTCAAACAAGACAGTTTACTAGGAAAAGGTTTATCAGCTAACATGATGTGCAAATTCTATATTAATATATATGCACTTCATTTCAGATACAAAGCTAACAGAGAAACATATACCACTGCCAATCTCTGTTTATAATATGGCAAAGATCTATTACCTTCTTCAACTCCCTTTTCCGGGCCTCCTTCCCTACAAAAACAAAATTAAATTACCACAAATGTTATACATTTTTGATATACATAATTATAGCACACACTATTACAAATATGTGCACTATACCTATGAAGATAATATAATAATATGTGCATTTTTATACATGAAGATAAAACATGGTGAAGAAAATCTAACCGATATTTTTGGAATTGTCATAGGATTACACCATAACTGGATTTCAAATCTGGATAACATTAAGAACATATAATGTTCTTAGCATTGAGACAGGCCCCAACTCTCTTGTCCTTCCAGAAAGAAGTCAAGACCCGGCTCTGCCAACTGGCATGGGACAAAAAAAAGGGGCAACCCACCCTGGGGGTGGCTAGCACCTTGAAGATGCTCCCATATGTTAACATCTTACTGGCCATCAACGTCTTGGAAGATATTATTTGCGTATGTGTTTGGTTTTTATTCTATTTTTATTGTATTTTATACTGTCTTTATTGTATTTTAATATTTATTCCTGTTTTATTGTGAACCGCCCAGAGTCACTTTTTTGTGAGATGGGCAGTATCTAAATTTTAGCTAGATAGCTAGATAGCTAGATAGATTTAGCACTGGAACCAGAAATTTGTTAACTTGTTTTTTTACACATTCTGAAATTCAGACTTCTAAGATTATTAGTGGTTAGTACTTATTAACAGCAGTAAATTTGACTCCACATCCTAAAGGTAAAAACATTTTGAACAACCACTGAGGATTTAATCATAATATATATCGTCAACCTGACAAAGAAAATGAAAATTTGGGAGGATAGATAGGGAATAAGGAACAGCATTCTGTAGTTGTTAATAGGTTGGACTTGGACTTGGGTTCAAGTCCCCATTCAATCACAGAGCTAACATTGGGAAAGCCAACCTACTCCATAGGGCTGTTCTTGTGGGGTTTATATTAGGGAAGATCCTCATGCACAACATGTTGTGCTCCCATAGAAAAGATAGGACTCTATCACAAACAATATATTAAAAAAATGACTGATTTACCTTGAGCAGCGTTAAAAGATAAGGATCTTGTGCAGTCTTACATTATGAACAATTTAATTCACTCTAAAAGTTAATGTTCACTACGGAGTTTACAACACTGTTTATTAAGTTATTTTTAACTTGCTGTGTAATAATTATCAGTTTTTTAAAGTAACCAAAAACTCACATCTATTCTTTTTCAGCATAAAAAAGGTAATTTGTTTCTAATATTGCCATTTCACACTGACCTATGTACTTGGCAAGTGCCTTCATTCATTTAGAACAGCATTATATAGAATATCACACTACACCATAGACATATAATACTGTTTTGGAATTATTTTCTGGGACCTCAGGTGAGGACATGGTGAACTGACATCCCTGAAGGAGGAGGAATGACATTACAGCTGAGATTGGTGGCCGGATGTGGGATCCGGGCCTGTGAAATCTCTCCAGAGAAAGAAGAGATTGTGAGATCGCCCGCATGTACTCTGGACAGCTGCTCCTCGTGAGCAGACACAGGAACTGAAATTTTTATGGTCACCTTGTGAGTCGAGCAGCTGGGAGTTGAAGGATTCCATCTAAGCTCACAATCATAATGTAGCCTACATGAACAAAAAGTTCAGCCAAGCCTTGTTTCTTAATCATCTTTGGAATTGCTTTCTTACTGCTTTTTAAATATTGAGACCCTTCAGAACAGCAAGTTTTATGGCAGTCACTGGGTGAGTTTCTTTCAAACCTTAGCGAAAGAAGTTTTAAGTATGAATTTAAGGATTAATAAAAAAAAAATTCTGGATTAAACAGCAAAAGGGTGATTACAGTGTTGATTTTGGAAAGTTATAAACGGACTAAGGGTCCAGATGGGTTTGAATTAAGATTTAGAAATTAAATATAAGACTCCTTCCCTTGGGAAACTGATGTTTTGAAATGTTTTAAAAAAAAAAAAAAGATAGGATGGGATTTTGAAGTGTGGATACTAGAGGGGACCGGAAGGATTACAGTTAAGAAGAAGAACACCTAAATTTGACTCACTAACACCGAATGGAGCAAAATAGATTAACATTGGACATATTGAAGGATATTTGTGGACAATGGACTCAGAAGTTAATTTTCAGAATGTCTGCCATTATAGATAGACTATGTCTAAATGATGTTATGGAAGAGGAACAAATTCTATCAGACAAGACTGAAATTGATTTAGATGTAGATTTAAAAATTACAGGCTACAAGAATAATATGGAAAAAGATGAAATACTGGATATACAAATGAAACCAGCTAATGTTTTAATAACTGAAAGGAACATACAAATAATAAGCCAGAAGAGTGACTTGGATACCTTTCCTAGATTGGATTTACAAGAGACCTGTTAAAGTTCTGAAGGATTTTGTGAGAAGAGACAAAGAAAAAATGAAAAAAAAAATCAAGTTACAGGACAGTATTTGAAGGGATTAAAGACCAAGATTGTTAAAGTAAAGGAATATAAAGTTGGTTTATTTGATCAGGGTTAAAATAGCTATGTAACTTTTAAAACTTTTAAAATACCTGTGTAATCTCTGGTAACTCTTAATGGATTTTTGCTGACTAGGATTGAATGACGAGGTTTTAAGGTTTTGTTTACAGGTAAGGGAGGGATATGGGAAGAAGAGTTCATTTGTTGTATTTTAAGTTCATTTGATCAAGGTTAAAATAGTTATGTTGATATTTCTGGTAACCTTTAATGGAATTTTATCAACTAGGATTGAATGAGGTTTTAAAGATTTGTTTATAGATAAGAGATGAGATATAAAAGGAAGCAATATAAAATAGGTTCATTTGATTAAGTTTAAAATAGATTTGTTGTTTTTTTCTGGCAACCCTTAATGGACACTTGCTGATTAGGACAGAATGACAAGGTTTTAAGGATTTCCTTTTAATACAAGCTTATGCAAAGTGCAAAAAAGAATAGTAAATAGTAATCCAAAGAAATGAAAGGCATAAAATAACCATAGTTAAAACTACTATATACCAACACCATTCACTATGTCCCTCTATACTTTCCTATCTTTGTAAATGACCTTTTCTTCCACTACAGCCATCTACTACTTCACATGTTGCCTTCTGTTTGATCTTTGATCATATATGCATAAATAGATATATACATACATTAAAAAAAAATCCCCTCTCACCCCTATGGGTGATAAATAAATAAATGTATTTATTTATTAAACTTGTCCCCGCCCAGGTGAGGTATGCATCTTCCTCAGTCTCAGGTCCTCTACCAGAGGCCTGGGAGCTTGAGGGTTCTGACATATCTTAGCTGTTTCTAGCACTGCACTCTTCTGGACAGACAGCTCTGATGTTGTTCCTGGGATCTGTTGGAGCCACTCTCCCACCTTAGGAGTCACAGCCTTGAGTGCTCCTGCCACCACTGGGACCACTTTGGCCTTTATTTTTCACATTCTCTCTAGTTCCTCCTTCAAACCCTGGTACTTCTCCAACTTCTCACACTTCTTCTTCCTGATGTTGCTGTCACTTGGCACCACTACCTCTATCACTACCACTGTCTTCTGGTCCACAGTTACCACCCATTGGGGTGAGAGAGGGTTTTTTTTTTTTTTTAATTTGCAACTGGATCCTCATTTATTCTCTCTCTATGACCAAGCCACCTCAATATACTTTGTACTGGTCACTTACTTTTATATTTGGTACTAAGAACTGACACCAACTTAATGGCACCTAAACAATCCATCATATATCCATTCATCATCCATTCAAAGGACAACATTCCATTTATGGACTGTTGCAGATAATATAGCTCTCAGGATCTGCAGGATATTCTTTTCATATGGATATTTTATGGTTGGCTTAAAACTTTTCCATCCATTTTCCCATTGTAAGTAAATATTCTACCAAGGTACCCAGATTCCTTCAACTTGCTCTAGTTTTGCCATTTACACATTATTTGCATTCACTTCATTATTCCTGTCAAATACAATTACCTTGGTATTTGATACATTAATTTTCAAATGCATACTTCTCACTGTAGTATACAATCCAACATTAACTGCAGATCATTTGATTCTCAATCAACGTTACAGCATACATAAGTACCTACACATTTACATCCCCAACTAAAACACCTCCAATATAACTACAAGCATTCCTTCTATAGTTATTCATAAATATATTAAGCAAGCTAAAGGATATCACACATGCTTGTCTTTTTCCCAAAACTCTTTGCTGGTTCACCATTATCACCATCCACTATAGTAGGCTTGTACAATATGCAGCCCACCAAGCAGCCTGGTGTGGCCCACCAGGGTTTTCCAAAAAATAATCAATCCACTGCTGCCAAACATTGCTACGCTGCTAGGAAGGATACGCTGTTGCCTAGGGTTTTACGGCCATTTCTGCCCCAAAAGACACACTGCTAAGTGCCTTTGCCTCCAGTTGCTGAACAAGAGATCAGTGTGCCAAGTATTCCTTTGTGTCCTGCAATTATTTTTAAGGTATCATCTAGCCCTTTCCTTTCTATGAGTTGTTCAGGTCTGCACTAAGCATAATGTGCAACTGTCACCAATTATTTATTCCTTTTTTGTATATACCCAGAACAACCTAAATGACATCAATTCAGACTTTCTGACATACATTTTAACTTTTTCATTCATAATTAAACCTACGCTTTCACTTTCTGCATATATGCATTAATTCCACTCCAAAAGATTGCATTACTTTTATTCAGATCTATTACATTCTTCTTTGCCTTCGATTCAAAAGCATACAATATTTTTTAATTCATTCATTACTTTCATTTCATTAATTCTTGTTCTTTATTATTATTCTTCTTATATCCCAAGTCATAATCTTCCATATGCTCTAATTATCACCAGAGGACCCTACAGATATTCATTCCCACTGCCCATCCTGGCTTTGGTCAATTGAGGGTTTCACATTACACCTCTAAATTTGACAGAGAAGCTGTAGATTAAGTTACCAGTCTTAATAGCATTCATGCCATATGAAGCATTCCCTGCCAATGGTAAGGACAGTCTGATCAGTTTGGGCACATTTTGACCAGTAAACTCAAGCACAACCAAAGCCCAGCTTTACTCCAACCATGTTCATGCTATTCTATGCAAGCTAGTATCTGTAATCTAGAGGTTACCTTGCAAGGCAATATACTTTTGTCCACAACCCATAAATTAGAAGGTATATGCAATGCACTCATACATACTCTTATGTCCCTAAATAAGTGATATTGTTTACTGGTGAACTTAAGAATATGGCTGCATTTGAAGCCTGAACAGTGTTAAATATATGTAACATACTACAAGCAGTCAATGATGTATCTTCCCTAACCCATGTCCAAACTTGAAAAAGATTTCAAGACACTTACGAGCTTGGTCCGTGGGGTTCATGAACTTCCCACTCTTAGTGGAAGATGTAGATCTCCTTCCCATTTTGACTATTTATCTCTTTTACTGTTCTACTGGATGAAACTAGACAAGATAGAGGAAAAACATAATTTCAGCAATAGCCTAACAAACACAGAATAAGGCCATCTTCATCAGTCTCCCATGGTCTTCCTCAAATTTCTTGTGACTACTGCTCCTGCCAAGGAATCTCTTAAAACACATCTCAGCACAAACTGATTAACAGACAAGAGGCCAAGCTAGCAGGAGAATGATCATAACCCACCCACAATTGCTGAATATAAGTGAATGTTCTTTTTCTTCTGTATTGAGGTTACTTGGCTCTGACGAGTGATTCTTGATCTGAATAAGATTAAATCAAGATCCTTCAAGCCATGCATTCAATACAGCACAACCACAATCTTCAGTCTATTAATAGCCACTTACACCTATTAATATCTAATCAAGACCAGCATGAAATATTTGTCGGTCTAGAGAGGAGAACGGCGAGGAGGAGACCGAAAGAAGAAGCAACATAAATGAATGCTACAGGGGGAAATGCTAACCCCTGAAGAGTGGAAGTCTTTACGACAGAGAAGATCCCGAAAGGAGAAATCGCCCTTCCTATCTCACTCTCCTTACCTGCCGCCGAGGCCGAGAGCGCTAAACCAGGATGGCGACCGAGGCAAAATTAAGGTCTACGACTTCAACAAAGCCCATTCATACGGAGTCTCCCAACCAGTTAGCGCAGGCCGGCGTCTTGCCTCCGACGAAGAAAAGGGCCTTACCGACTCCGCTCCCGGAGATCTTTCTACTCAGGCGCCATCTTGAAAATCCACGCGATTTCACGGCAAGACTATAAAACCGATTGCGGGCTAGAGGGACACACACAGCGCCGATTTCCGGCCAAATGAGCGGCGTTTGGTCTCATAGACTTTAGCTTATAAACTCGCTTCTAGCTCGTAACTTCCGGGTTAATTTTGAAGTCATCTTTTCCTCGTCCTTAAGTCTTTAGTGAAGAACAGTTATAGCGTATTAAGGAAAAGGTAGTAACAGGGACAGGCGTTACTGTTTTTTAAGATACGATCTTGTTTCATTTGAGGGCATTTACTTTATCCTGGATTAATTTTTAAAGTTATAAAATATACATCTGTATACGATTTGAAAAGTGGCAACATCTGAGATCCATTGCAGAACAAAAAGGGCTTAATTTGAAGAGGTTGTGATTCAAAATCCAAACCAAACTCAACAAACATGACTTTTAAAAGCCACCTTCAGCCATTGTGCGATACCTGTAATAGTCACAAGTTCATGATAGACCTGCAGTTTGGTGAATGCTTCCTGCACTTGAATTGCATCCATGACAGCATGAAAAACCTATTTAGGACTACAAAAATCCAGCCCATATACAGCAGCCCTAATTTATTAGTCAGTAAGGTTCTACATAATTCATTTTTGCTCCAGCAGAACAAAAATCAGTAGTCAGTTAATACATTTACAGTATTAGGATCCACAAAAAATGGCAAGAAAGAAGATGCAAACTTTCAACTTCTGCAAAAGGTTTCATTATGGAAGAAAAGTTCTAAAATGCTACCACTCCACCACTCCCAGGACAGAGTGATCTGCTCTGCAGTTAAAAAGCACCAGTCACTGTGAAAGGGGAAAGTACTAGTTTCTGGGAAAGTATGTCTGCTGGAGTTTCTTAAAGTGCTATCAACCTTAAAGTGCTATCAACCACACCTTGCCCCAGCATAAAACTATACCAACCTATACTTTCTACCCCCACTGCCAATCTCTATCCTGACACAGGCATGACACTAGCAAAGTGGCGCTACCCTTATTTACAGTGTAAGAGGTGCTTTAAAGACAGGGATATGTGGATTCACAAGATTTATTTCCCTCCCCTCCTAGCAAACATCATCAACCAGTGGGGAAACATCCCCCATTCACTCTCCTTAATATGATCTGGGGCTAGAGCTGGGACATTGACAATTGGCTAGACCCTTGCATTTACTCACCTGTTAAAACTCAATAGATTTTTGTACAAGTGTTTTGCACGGGTATATTCAAAGAGAGGCTGCTTACCTACTGATAGGCTGCTTTTGGATTCAAACTTAAGGTCTAAACTCATGTCCCAAAGCAGCCCAAACAGCTGACAACATTGGGAGTGTGCATGAACCTGCAGGGAAAGAGTTCCTCTTTATCTCTCATAGTTCACTGGGCAACCTGACCACATCCCACCCTGGATACCACTGGTCAGCTGTTGATCAAGACTGATATCTATGCCAGGGGCTAGCTCAGAGACCTGGCAGAAGAAGACTTTTCTGCTGCCCAAAGCATAAAGAGTATACCGGCACCACCTAAAGTGGCAGATAAGTGCCAGATTGATCCCACTCTGTAGGACTCACTGATTTACATACCGCTTGGTGAATGGATCAGGTTAGATACATAGCGGAACTGGTGTTGGGATAAGGAGGAAATCATTCCCATAACCCCAGTACGGGTAAAGACAACTTCAGGCTGCTTCACGCATGGGCTGTGGTTCAAATGAAGGCAATGTCACAAGGACATAGCAAAAACAGAAGAAGGCTGCTGGGATGTGCTTTGGCTGCAGTTAGGCAAAAGTGAGGAAAGGTTGCTAGAAAAGTAGCAGCTGCAATCTCTCCATGTTGCAGAAGCACACTTCCCCTGCCTTTGCAAAAAGCACAAGCCATCAGTTTCCTGAGTTTCAACAGTCCCACCTACAGAGCTTGCATCCTTACTAAACTTAATTCAGGAAGCATCTTTCCTCATGTCCCCCATCTCCTGACAGAGGGATTTGGCCTCAGAGCTCCCAAATTTCCAGCCCCAGGAAACAGCCTCCTCCCCTCCTCTGGCCTCTGTTAGCTCCTCTCCTTTGCTTTTAGGTAAATAACACATTGGTTTAATGTATTCTTGAACCATTACAATTATCCTAAAACCTTTTATTTCCCTTGAAAAAAAACTAGTTTCCATTTTTGTTTTAAGCACAAAACAATCAGGAGGTATCTTCTCTAACAGAGATATCAGTCTATTCTTGGATTATTTCGATACTTCCAACATGATCCTCGAGTCCCTCACGGCTCTAGGTCTATCATCCCGGATAAAATGCTGAATATTTTACAACTCTGTTCGGATTAAATTGGAGAGGCTGCGCTGCCTTAAACCGGAAGCAGCTAAGGCGCTTTTCCTATCTCTATGGCAACGACGCAGCTCGACTGCGCCCCTAGCGTTGATTGGCTGTCATCTTTTTCTCCAGTTCTCAGCGGTTCAGAGCCAAGCGGGCTCCGCATGGGCCTCTCCCGCACCGGGAAGGGCGGTTGCAGGAAGCGAGAGGGCGCCCGTTGGGGCAGGGATGCGGTTAGATCACAAAGGGACGGCAGAGGGCGCTCGCCGACTATTTCTGCACTGGTTTTACTATTTTAAAATACTGTATATGTGTACGTTGCAGCTGTTACGTTTTATATTCACAGCATTTTAAGATAACATTTTTATTATTGGTTAAGAAGAAAAACAGGCATTGCTTTCAGCCTGACATTTATTTACGTGAAACTGCAATAATTCTGTGAGATTTGCTTCTGTGGAGGATACCCCACATTGCCCTGCGTGCTGCTAGAAAAATGAACCGAGTGCAGGCACTATCGATTTCGAGTTGCAAAGTTTGATCACGCTTTTTTTCTAAAGAGATCAAACAGCTCAACATGAATGAAACCAAACATTCATAGTCCAGAAGCAGCAAATGATCGTACTATATAACTTTTTTTTTTTTAAAGATAGCCACGTTGATCCATTAAAAAAAAAATCCAGCATCCAGTGTATAGCAGCATCTTTATGGGACACAACCAAAAGGATACAAAAAATGATGTTACAAAAAGCATGATAAAAGCAAGAAGCAAGAAATACCCAAACGAGGACAGACACAAAATTTGCAATTCACCCTGGGCTTCAAGTCCAATTGTAGAGTGCACATGTTAACTACTAGGTCAGGGCAGATGTTTCAGTAAGAAAGCATTTCTCTCTGAGTCAAAGGTCCAAAGACTGAGGGGGCTGCTTCATAATTCTTCAGATACCTGCTGGTCTGCAAAACAGCTCCTATTTTGGAGGTAGATTTTATAGGTAGCAATGAAGAAAAAAGACCAGTGATTGCTCCCTCCAGCTCTGAAAACATAGTGCCTGTTAGCACAATCTCCTTCCTGCCCTGAACAAAGCACACAGACTCTTTGTCTGCAAAAAGGGAGAATTAAATTCTACACTCCTTCCATTCACAAAACTGGAGAGCGAATTTGGGAGATATACTGGGTAAAAAGTCAGATGAGCCAAGTTGTGCAGTGTTAGCTTTGCAGTAAGGGACTGAATCCTCAAAATGTGGTATTCATCCTTAAATTGTAGAAAATAATCATCTAGAGGTAGAAACCTGGGCCTCTAAAGTTGGCATTTTAAAAGCCAACCCAAAATTCAGCCATCCAAGCTACTGCTTAAACACCTGGTGTTTTAAGAGAACACCTACTGCCATTGAGCACTTCCCCACAGCTCATTTAAAGCAGTATCCACCAGTCCAATGGCAGAAAATTACTATATACCAGCAGAAAATTTCCTCCCCCTTGCCTCACCTATCACTATCCTGCCACTAAATGGTATCCTTATTTACTGTGAGCAGGGCAAGTTAAGGAAAGTGATTGATGGATTCTCCTATCTTTTATTTCCCCCACAATCTTCTTCCACCAAAAACCACCAGCCAGCAGAAAAATATCCAGCAATCACTCCTACCTGGGATAGGGTAGAGCTGGGAAGCAAACTAGTTTGGACAAATTGTTTGTCCAGCTAGTTTAGCCATCTGTCAAATATTGTTCCAAGCTTTGCACAAGCTCCTAGCAGCTGACTATAGGGACTAGGAGAAATGGCAGGATAAGGGATCCAACTTCTCCTCCTTCCACCTCTCTAAACCTCTTTGCCCTCTAGCTCCTGTCAGTGCAACTGCCCCCACGTATCTATGAGCTCATAAGTCAAGCTATTTTCAAACAGATTTAGCATCCTCTTGAAAAGGCAATAAACCCAAATTCCAAAGCAGCCCAGCACCAAGAGACATGGTGGGGTTGCACCATGAAACCACAGAGGGAGATCTGTCTCTCTCTTGCTTCACCTGACAGCCTGCTGCTATTTGGGCCGCTCTAGATTTATGAGCCATGGATCAACTTGATAATCTGGCAGGTACTGGGGAGAGCCCAGTTTGAAAATTTTGAATTTTCTCCCTGCTCAGAGAAGAATAGTTCTGAGGACAATGCACAAGAACTAAAGGGGAAGGGTGTGCCCACCCCAGGGTTAAGGGGACAACTGGACTATAACTCTGGAACAGCTAAGGACAATTTTAAGCTATTTCAGGTATGAGATTAAGGTAAAGTCATGCAAAAAGAGGTTGCAGGAGCATGTTGGTGCCATGGTTAGGTGCAAGTGGAGAAAGGCCCCTTGACTCAGATTACAGATCTCTTAGACTCAAGATTTTATGTCTAGATTTCCACAGGAAAAAATGGGATCTGCTGGCTTCATCCTGATCATTCATTTTGTACTTATAATGATGTTGTAACTGCTGACAGGAAGCAGTTACAGAAAGCAGAACCAACAGTAGCTTCAGTGAAGAAAACATCCAGCTCAAACCCCCCCATCATTGCCATCACTGTCAAAGTACAGAGCTACAACCACAGGAAAGTAGAAGTTCTAGACTGAGGAAAGTTAAATATTATTTATAGGTCACTTTTTAAAATTAAGTTTGCCAAAGTAGCATACAGGATTTAAAAACAGTTTTAAAATGTTCAAAGCCATGGGAGCAGCACACTAATACTAGAAACTTTAAAGCATTCATAATAAGTCAGCCAACTAAAATCTAAGAAAATCTAAGAACATCCAAAAGAACTACATGCAGACGAATTTAGACTTAAGATTTCATCTACAAAGCCAAACATTCATTTTAAGACGGGAAATTCTATAAGTAATTGGCCACCTCTAAAAGGTGTCATTGTGCTCATCAGTCCAATTGCTGCAAGTGAGACCCACATCACAAGTTTGGGCTTTGGTAAGAAATGTAGATTGAAAGAAGGATGGGCAAATACAAGAAAATTTAGATGTTGGAGAAAGCTTTATAGAGATGTACAGGAGAATGCTAGTGTTGTTAGCAGAGGCTGAAAGGAAAGCTAAGAGTATATAAATGAAAAGCTGATGCTAAAGAAGCTGGTAACTATTTCCAACTAGATATAGATTTCATAATCTAGTTGGAAATAGTTTGCCAAACCTTAGGCTGAAGCTCTGTAATTTTCACAACTGTAGCAAATTATAATGAACATGATGTCAGTTAGACTATCACCGTGAACATGAACTCTGGTACTGAATTGATTAACACTGATAAGTGTGATGTATTTGTTTCATCAGAACTGTTATTGTGATATTAATCTTGAAACCTGCTAAGGCCCCAAATTCTTTTACCTGGGTGTTGGTTGCTGGGGAGGATGTATTCTGGTCTTTTTGTACTAAACAACAACAACAACAACAACAAAAGATAAGCAGGGATTAACACCAGACAAACAACCCAGCAGAAAACAATACCCTAATCAAGGAGCTACCAAGGAGAAAACCACACCCCCACCAACACTGGCAGGGCAAGCTACTGTATATAAACAGGGAGCAAACCGCACACTCACTAGCACTGATGATGTTACCTAGTCTGATACTGAAATGTCTGCAAGTAAATAACCAAGCTCAGAGAGCACCAAGGGCCCCACAATATTTAGACCTTTTCTCTAGAATTGATATTCTTTTATCCTTCCCTTTTTATAGAAACTCCAGATTATTTTCATAAATTATTACATTCTCATATTCTACCCCATTTTTAATAAAATACTATAAAAAGAAAAGTGCTGTAAAATTATAAAATATCATTTTATTATAATAGGGAAGAAAATAGAAAAGCATGGTCTGAACCTATAAGTAGGAACTTTTAATTAATATCAAAAACTAACTTTGCTGAGCTGCATTTAAGGATCTTAGCCATGAAAAAGATGTTGCTTGTAATTACACCAGTGTTTAAGTGTTGCATGAAATATCCTTTTTAATTCCACTTCCAGCTGATTGTGGGAAATGATTCCTCAGCAGCAACAAAGGGCTTTAGTATGGAAGCAATTATGTTTTTCTTTTGCTGGAAAGACAATAACTGGTATGGAGAAATGCCAGATTCAGAGAAGGAACTAACTTGAGTACAGTTTGTAGCTATTAGTTTATACAGCAATCAAGCCTTATTAGTTATGCATTCTATATAGCAGAGAAGGAATATGGATATTTATAGATGGATTCAGTAGCATAAGATTGCATACTATTCCTGAATCATCCTGGTTTCTCTGCTTCTGTTGTCACATGATTCACCCAATCTCCATTAATTATTGTCAGTCCATTCTGTCTTTTTTCAAGTAGGGCATTTCCAAATACCCAGTGGAAATTTTGGGTTAGTTCAAAATCAGCTCCAGGTCTGCTTGTTCTCACACTGTAGGCTGTCTTCTGGAGCTCCATCATTGCTTGTTCCACTAGGTTGTATATGAAGCTGTGGCAAAGCTAGTCTCTTTTTTTAAAACATGAAGCTCTGAAGAGTTTCTGGGCAGCCCATTCTCCTGTTGTTTGGAACTGTTGGCTCACCCATTCTGTGATCTCCCACTGGTGGGAACTTTCACTCTACCCTGCCTTCCAGATCTTTTCTCTTGTCATATTCGTCTTCTCCACATTTCCAATAAAGTAAGAGTGAAGATGATTGCAGGTCTGTTTCATAATCCTTTTTAGGGATTGGAGAATAGATGTGGTGATGGAAATCCCCATAAACCCTGTTCTTACCAATAGGATTGTTGTAATTGTAACAGTAATTTCCTTCATTTTGATCTATCTATGACCAGCATAAAACAATAGCAAGAGAAAAACAAAAACAGTAAGGAAATGGAGCAAGCGACACCAGATCCATGTGAGCTCCAACAACTTTTGGATGTAATATTATCCAATGGTGGCAAAGACTATGCTTAAATATCTAAAAGCAAAGCTTTATGTGTGCATAGGACTACTGGAATAAAAAGAAAAAAAAAATTCAATGGGAGTTGGCCTATGTTTTTTTTTTTTAATTATTATTATTTATTTATTTAGTGCCTTCAAGTCAGTGTTGACTCCTGGCAACTGTCTGGACAAGTCCCTACAGTTTTCTTGGCAAAGTTTGTTGGAAGTGGTTTGCCATTGCCTTCTTCCTAGTGCTGAGACAAAGTGACTGTCCAAGGTCACCCAGCTGGCTTTGTGCCTAAGGTGGAACTAGAACTCACAGTCCCCCAGTTTTTAGCCTGGTGCCTTATCCATTACACCTAACTGGCTCTCAAGTTGGTCTGTATGCCATCCTCCAATAATCTAAACAGGGACCATAATGGTGTTACTTTTAACATGGATGCAAATGAGTTATTATCGGCAGAGTCCAACAGAATCACATTTGATTACAAAAGGGAAACTTCTCAAAAATATGTAACTTGTCCCTCATGTTGCAAAACAGTAATCAGGAAAAAATAACTAAGCACCTTGCCATCCTTTAGAAAAGGTTTAAAACCATGGCTTTCCAAACTGGCCAAAACCCAGGATGATTTTTGATCCCAGATACTGGAGGATGGCTGGCTGGTATTTAAATGGATTTTTCTCCCCAGTGTATTGTATGTATGTGACTTTATATTGTATTTTATGCTGTTTGTACCCTGCCTATTTGAGACTGTTAACAAACAAGGAGATGGAGAAGACTTTGTTGACATTGTATACTTGGATTTCTAAAAAAATGTTTGACAAAATTATTCATCAAACGTTCTTGAGTAAACTTAGAGGACGTAGTATAAGATGAACTGTCCTTTTATGAGCTGTTAATTAGTTTTTTAAAAAGCAAAAGTATGAATAAATGCTCAATTTTCTCAATGGTGAGAAGTAAGAAGGGGAGTCCCTAAACAACCTGTTTTTAACTTGTTCATTTATGATCTTTACTAAGGATTAAGCAGTGAGCTAGTCAAATTTCTGGATGATACTAAACTTCTCAGGGTGATAAAAATCAAAGGTGATTGTGAAGGTCTCCAGAAGGATCTTTTAAATTGGGCACATTGCAACTAAATGACAAATATTGTTCAATTTAAGGAAGAAACACCACACCACCACTGCCACTTTCCATATACACTGATTGGGTCTAAGCTGTTTGTAACTGGGAAAAAGATTTTGCAGTCATGATTGCTACCTCAATGAAGATGTCCATTCAACCTGTGGCAGCTGCAGAAAGGGCAAATTCCATGCTAGGGATCTTTAGGAAAGAGACTGAAAATAGAACACCCAACATTGTAATCTCCTTTATACAACTCTGTAGCATGTCCACAAATGGAATACGGTTCTGGTAGCCACATTTGAAAAAAGTGCAGAAGGAGGCCACCAAAATTATTAAGGGGGTTGAACACTCTCTTATAAGAAAAAGCTAGAACATTTGGGACTCTTTTACTTGAAGAAAAGTCTCCTGAGGGAGAAAGGCATGATTGAGGTGTATAATATTGTATGTGGCAGGAAGGAAGTTTTTCTTCCTGTCTCAAAACACTAGGACCAATGAAGCTGTCTGGAAGACGTTTTAGAACAGGCAAAAGAAAGCACTTCTTTACACAGGATATAATTAATTTGTGGAATTCATAAACACAAAATGTGATGATTGCCATTTATTTGGATTGCTCAAAAGGGGGTTGGATAAATTCATGGAGGACAGGTCTGTCAAACAGCTTGTCAGAACCTGCATTAACCAACAATTGTTAATGTACAAAGCATAGCAGTCAATGGGAGTTTGATTGATTTGCTTCTGCCAATTGTGACTAGGGAGGGGGGCTAGTAGTTAATGGTTGTAATTGGAGTAGTACTGAGAGATGGTGAGGAGCTTAACCTTATGGGCAATGAGGCCGGACCTGATTGCAGGCAAGGCCAGTGGGGGCCTGATGGCCAGGAAGGAGCTATGTATCCATGGGAGGAAGGAAAGAGGTCACCACCAGGTGAAAAACAATTGAGGCGCCATGGCAACAAGGGGAGGGGGGATAAATAGAGGGAAGTTTACCCAGGCTTTAGTTTTAGCAGTGCTTTGTTTCAAGCTGCATGTACCACCTAATAAAGGAGCATTTATCTGAACTGGGCCTGGTTTCATGAGAATTCTTCTGAATCGGGGTTTGGACTTTGTGGACTTGACACAGCTATTAGTCTTGTTGGGAGTGTCATGCCAGATACAAAGGAACAATGGCAGGAGAGAGGGCATGTCTCCTCTTATGTGCAAGCACCTCAGAGGCATCCAGGTGGCCACTGTGGGGAAAAAGATGGGCTTGGCCTGATCCAAAAGAGCTATTCATATTTTCTTATAGCCATTCCAATAAAATATATTGAACTAGCTCCAAGTATGGAAATGCATCAGAAATATTTTGTGCATGGCCTAGTCATCATAGAATATATATTATCCTATGGTTTCATAAAATGAAGTATTTGATTTTCTTCCATTAAACATGGTTTTGGTTTGAATTTCAATGTGACATATCCTTTTATGGAAATGCAGTCCATTTTTGGTGGAGCAAGGTCTGAGGAGAAACTACTCAAAGCCAGCTGCAATATATATGACTGGGCCTACATTTTTGTTTCTTCTACCAACACCATATTCTGAATGCTCAACCGGTTTCTTGGAAGTGAATTGGCCATAATTACAGTATGGGAAAACCTTACCATCAGGGAAAATCTTGAGCTCCTACAGAGTGCTCTGAAAGAGATACAGATGCTAGTAGAGTTGAAAGACAAGGATGTCCAGGGGAAAATTGATGTTCCTTTGTATTCTAAGCTTATTCTGCCAGTCTTTCCACTAATGAAAAAAATCAGGCTTGTAAAAGATATATATGGTCAATATGATGGAGTTTTTTAAAATATCTGTAGTCCCATTTGTGCAGTTATAATTAAGCATGGTAATCTCCCTGAAACACTTGAGACTGCTATTCAGAATTTAATGAGCACACTCGTAGTGTCTCTTCAAGTGTGCAAGCTTCTCGTGACCAATGAAGAAATTGCTAAAGTACTTCCAGACTCCAATCCCAGTTCATCCCAAACTGTACCTCCAGTTGAACAGAAGGCCCGCAGTTATTCCATTCTGCCACTTCCTTTTCATTTACTGGCTTCACGCGGATAATTCATTGTGGACAAACATCCAAGGATTCGGCTGAGTTGGCTGCAGGACTCATGGTAGAAGCTGTTCAAACTTTGAAAGCAGCTTGTGAATGTTTCCAAAGATCTGTTAAGATGGCTGAAGAGTATGTCACATTGATCATTGACAAAAGGCAATGAACCAGAAGGTCATTATTCAGCTATTAGAAATTTGCTTCTGTTTACCCAGCAAAAAAGTTGCAAATAAAAAAGAGAAAACTTCTGATTGCAGCATCTGCATTTCCATACAAAGTTCAAACGCATTAATGTCTTTTTATGTAATATCAGTGCCAACAAAGGCATATGTACATGGATTGGCTCCTATTGAATATTCCCCTCGATACACTTTGAAAAGTTTTCTATCAATTCCCTTGAAAGGGCCTTATCCCCCTTAACTAATTGTTCTCCATGCTATTTCCTCTCTTCTACTGCTTAATTACTTATACTGTATGTTTGTGGTCTTCATTTCCTTCATTTCTTCATCCCATGTCCATTCTCCTCCTTTTCTTATCAATTATCTTACTTTTCAATTCCAGTTAATTACAAGCAACAATTTTACAGAAATAATTTGACACAGGGAGCCTGTTTAGTCTCTCCTTCCTCCTCATTCCATGTTTCTTTTTCAAAGCAAATTAACATATTCAGCATCTTGATCCCATAGCATTTGCTTTTGCCTGGCAATTCCCATATATTTGAATTGTTTGACAAATAATTCCCTTTCCAGTTCTAGCCAGAATAGAAGTAGATATCACAGCATCAAGACACAAAATTAATCTGATTCTGCTCTTTGGAGTAAGTTTAATGGAATGATTCAGGAGGATAGACTGAATCCTGTTTGTTCACCTCTCCTTGGTGGTGCCCAGTTCTGGCGTGGGTGGGTGTGACCAGAACCAGGATGGGCCCCTAGCTGACTCACAAAAATTGAACATGGGCATTCAATTCTTTGCATTTGATTTCTCAGGACAACCCTAGACAAATGGCATGTTTATATATTTATATCTCTCCCCCCCCCCTTTTTTTTTTTTGGTGCCATGGGCCAAGACAAATATTTAAGCATAGGATAGGAACATAGCTGTAGGAGTTTTTGGATGGAACAGATTGTCTGGTAGGGCTGTTCATGCTTCAAAAATAATTTGGAAAAAATCCTTTAGACTTTCTGTCAAGGCAGAAAAACAACAGGCTGCTCTAATGAATAGCAGAAAGGTGCTAATTCTAGAACTTCAAAACAGCCACAGAACAAGTCTTCAGATGCCAAGTTGATGGGATAGAGACAAAAGTTACTCCAGATTTTGATTCATGGCACATATTTACAGGAGAAGATAGCTGTTTAGGAAACATAGCCTTAAGTCATTTAGTCTTAAAAAAGATACCAGCACTTGCAGCTTAGAAAAAAAAAATTGTAGTCAGGAGTTAGTTAGAATACACATTTCTAATGCCACCCAATTTTTCAATGAAGCATCTCAAGGGAGGCTTTATTGGCAGCTGGCAGCAACGTTCCTTACCAGTAGTTGAAGTTTCTGGACTTCTTTTCATAGGAAGATCCACATACAGCACATTAAACTAAGGAAAGTCTCATTATAGCAAGATGTTCCTCCCCTTCTTTCCTTATCAGTACATAGCTGCCATCCTCCTTTAAATCCTCCCTCCCTCCTTTATGCCAGTTTTATCAGAATTTTTTTCCCCCTAGCTTATTGGCCGTTGCTCAAGGTTGTTTTTCACGCATTCCCAACTAGCTTTCATTAAGGGAAGTTGACAAATGGAGTGGATGAAGACAAACCATTGGAAATGTAATCCATTTAAGTTGGTTCTTCCTCATTAATCTGTTGTCTTTATTTCAATATAATTTGAAGCAGAAGATTATTGCAATCCTATGCAATCTTTTCTAGTAAATATTCTGCTGGACATAATATTGCTTAATAAACGGACATATAATTCCAGTGTATTTATCTGTGGACTGGGCCCAGCAACTCCAGATGAAGGACATTCCAGATGCCATTTTTCATGTATCCAGATGAATGCAATAGTCATGACTAACATATCTTCTAAATTAGAAATGTAAGAAGAATATTCTAAATTAAATCCATATTTTAGCACCATTCCTTAGTCATTAAATGAAATAACCACATGTTGTCAGCAAAACAGCAATAATGAGAGCAAAAAACCAAAAACGAGCCTTTATTTTTGCATCACTATATCCTTATATAGTGGGTTCAGTTCCTAGTCAAACATCTCATTATAAGGCTTCATCCTACTACAGTTAAGGATTGTGTCCTCAGCATAGCTGAAGAATATGTTTCTTTGAAATGCTTGCATTGTGTAACATGAAAAGTTTTATTTGTTTTTTATTTATTTATTACAAATGCTTCTGTAACCAGGACAAAAACATAAGTATATATTTGTCTAGTATGAATTGGTATAAGAAAAAAACGTTGTCAACAACACCCCCCACCCCCATAGAAATTCCTTTTTTCACATCAAAGTTTGAAACGTGAGAACATTTAGCACAGCACATCTAGATACAATTACAAATTTTACCATTAGGGTGCCACCAGACGTGGCCCTCAACTTCCAATTACCTTAATATATTTTTGCCTTCCCTTTCCAAGAAATGCCACTCATGTTTCAAGAAATGCTCGAATTTATAGAATTTATTACTAGCAGAAATACTACTTACATACTCCTCAGAAAAGAGGAAGTGCTTATTTTGTGTCTTAAAAAATGAATACGTTGCAAAACTATTGCTGTTAAACTCTTGTTAGTGAAATAGAGACAATATGCTGTTCCTGTTTTCCGTAAGCTGCCTCACACCATTCACTCTTTGTCCTTGCAGATGTCCCAGTTTGATGAGAAATGTCTACATTCAGACACTTCCAAAGTAATGGCGATATGCTGTAGGAAATCCCACTATTTCAGAGTAGTAGTCACAGGGTGCATAATGTTCACACTGCTCTTGCTTCATCTCCATTGGGGATTTGAACATTTCATAGTACCTGAAGAACAGGGAGAAGATCAGAGGAAGAAGCAGTAATGCTGTTAAACCATGCTGGCCTTGCACCGTATCCCTTCCTTAGCTCCTAATGTGAATGATGCCATTTCCTTTAAAATGAGGTAAGCCAGTCTATCTGTATTTGTGACAGCTCATTCTGCTGAGCAGGTTGGGGGATGAGGTCAGACAAGAATCTGCCAAGCCATTATACATTTCCCTATTAGCTTAGGAACCCATCTCCTGAGTTACTCCAATTCCAAGTTCCCCAACTCATTTATAGCTATATTCAAAGATAAACAATTGATGGGTAGTTCATCTGCTGCCATGATTATTTTATTAGTGAACGCATTGCTGCTTTTGTTATGCCCATATTTGCCAATAGTTTATAATGAAGGAAGTTAATGTTGTGGGGAGATGGGCGGGGACAAGTCCAATAAAATAAATAAATAAATAAATAAATAAATAAATAAATAAAGTTACTTAAATATATGCAATTTTACCTCAATAACTGTTTCTTAAAAACAATAACACCTTTAAGACAGAGAGTTATTTCATGGAGAAGCAAAGGGGAGTTTAACTTAAATGATTCCTCCCAATCATTTTTACATTTAAACAGCATCAGCTTCTCTATAAGAGTTTACCACATATTAATAAACATATAACTGTAAGTCAGTATAGATGGGGAAACCGTTTGAGAGTAAGTTACAGTTTTTTAAAAAAGTTTATGGATGAGAAAGTTAATGGGTCTTCCTTATACTTAGAGCCGAGCTCAAACAATATTTTAAAATCAGCCACCAAATTTATGGGCAAGGAAATTGGATGACTTTTTACCAGAAGTTCTTCAAGAACTCCCCAGGACAGTTGATATAGTACCACTGCTGAAAAAGCCCAATGGGAAAAATTCATTCTGGGTGTCTTCCTTTGGGGAAATGTAAGAAGTTAAGAGTACTGGAATCACTGGAGAGAGGTTTGCACAGTGAAAAAAATAGCATTCACACACAGCCTTCAACTACGTCAGAATTAAATAAGTGCAAGAACACTGTACTCTTATCTATGAGAATTGCTTCAAAAGTATTTTCTCCTTTGAAATAGTTTCTAAAGCAAATTTTCTTTTATCAAATTGAGAGGTGGCAGAAAAAAATGCAGGATGATTTCTTTTCCTGGTACTAATTACACCAATTTGCAGTTTATTTTTTCTTAGCCCTCCAAGGCTGATTCAATGTTATAATGCCAATAAGGAAATTATTGAAAAAGCATATGATGAGGAAAGAAATCCAAGGGAACTAGAATGGAATGATGACACACAGGGATCAGGGAACACAGTGACCAGAGAATTAGTGGAGCTGTCCCAAAGAGTAGGATCTTTAAGACACCAGATATAAGGGGGGCCCCAGGTGAGTCTAAGTGATGGATATTAAACTGTATCTACCCTCAGAACTAGAGGAAACAAGATGCAGGAGATACAGGATCATAATAGTCAAGATCTGAGTGTCTGGAATAACTCTAAACCATTAGAAGGAACATGAGGTTTGTTGGCTGGGTGAAAAGAACCTTAGTCCTGAATGTACTTAGTAAAATAACCAAGTATTTTATTGGCATCATTGTGAACCCTTTCAGTAGTACCAGAAGCCAAAATATGTATAGCTATCTCCAGCCAGGCCAGAGGCAACAACATAGCATATGATAGTCATGATATTAAACATACTCCTACCATTTATTAAATACATTCAGCACCTTCATGTGATTGTAACAGATCTGTGCCATCAAATAAAATGTGTGCAGTGAGTCAACATGCATTTTAACTGATACATGCAGATAAGCTTTTTTGAAATATTACATCAATTACACTGGATATCACCTTAAAAAGCACTTTTGGACACTTCCTCCTCCCTGCAGTGGTATTTAAATTAGCCCACTTAAAGCAAGGAAAATTCATTTATTTCCAATAGCTGTGGAGTCACACACGCTGGCCTCTCAATGTTTTTCATAATCTATGCATTCATATTTTCTCAACTAGTTATTTCAGATATCTCCATTACCTTTCAGAATATGGGTAAGCCCTCTTCTGCCTTCTGACAAAGGTATTTGCTTTTTCCTGACTGATTTTAATACCTGTTGTAAATGCAACATGTTAAAATATGAGAAAACAGGAACTCTTACGTGCCAAGCACAAAATAGTTTCTGAAGTTAAAATTCCTCTTATGCCCTAGAGATCAGGGGTGGCAACCTGTGGCCCTAGGGATTCCAGCTGCCTCTTGCGGGAGGATAGACAGCCAATGGCAAAGCACCTCTGCCTTTCCCCCAACTGCACCTTTTCGGAGCCCCCCCCACACACACACACACTTTAGGAAGGAGCTTGGCTGCTAGAAGTCCTGAAGGCAGTGGGAAAGCATAAAACAACACGTTGGCATTTGCAGGCCACAGCAAAGAAATGTTGGCAGTAGCCCAGGGTATCAGGATTGGTGCACCGAGCAGCAATGCAGCTAGAGGAGCGAGCAGTGGCTGCAACAGCAGGGTGTTGGCAGCTGGACAAGGGTGTTGCTGATGAGGATCCCAGTAAGCCAAGAACCGCCACCCAAACCCCTCTGAGGTGAGTCAGAGCACTGGCGTTCAGGAGGTCTGCACTAGGGCAGAGGGCCAGCTGTGCTCCAGTGAAGCCTGGGACACCCACAATTATATGGAGTATGCTGACAAATAGATGCAGCACAGGGCACTGGCAAACAAAGGCCCAGATCATGGGCATCCACGACGGCACTATAAGCAGGCCCAGAGTGCTGCCAGGAGATTATTGGAGGCCCAGAGCACCCGCAGCAGCCGAAGTGGGGCTTGTGGGCACAAAGCAACAGCCCAGAAAAGAAGAATTCCCAACCCCTCAATGCTTCTACCCGGCAGCAAGCCCCAGCACCATCCTTACCCCTTAGAAGCCCAGAGCAGCAGAGGGAAGTCTGCCCGAATCTCCCCCAACAGCAGAGCCAGCATATCAAGACCCAAGTAAGCGACTTTGGACAGAGTCGTGTGGTGTGGGCAACAGTTGTGTTACAGTCATGCAAAGAACCGTAACTATAGGATTAAATGGTATTCGACTACAGGTATAGGACAATGAAAGAGAATAGTCTTGTAACAAGCTAGGGCATACAATAAGGAATAGAATAAGAACACAGACACATAGCATAAGTAAAAATAAGATACTAGAGAAAACAAATTCTTGACACAGGTGATAGGATACTAAAGGTTAAATGCTAAACAGGGTAGAAAGTAATCTAGGAACAAACAAGGTGAAACACTGAAGTGTAAATCTTTAGACTTTGTAAATGTTTGATAATTAAAATATCCTGTTTACAGGAATTGTCTCACATCCTATCTGAGTTTGGAACCAGCCCTAAACTGAATCTATGACCCCTGAGTTCCCTTTTTCTGGCTTGCTGCTGAAGACCAAAGATAGTTTCCTGCCTGTTTGAAGTAGGAAGCAGATGAAAGCTGCCGTTTAACTCCTATTTTAGAGTAGAGTAGCAGTTAAAAAATAAAACTCCCCAAACATCCCCCCAACCCAACTCTGCTTACATGTGTGCTGTGGCCCTTAGCTCCTCTCAGAATACAAAGTGTGATCTTCTGCAACCAAAACATTAGGGTTTCCAAAGCCTGCCCCAGATGAAGTGTTTGGGTCACAGGATGTTGACTGAAAGAAAACCCTGCAGATCTGTTCAAAGCCCCAGCTTCTCACAGGCCCATCAACTGTCCATCCAGGGATATGACTGACAAAATACCATCTCTACATTCAGGAAACAGGAGTTCTTTGAGAACGTATCAATAATTCATCAGTATGAAAAATAGCTTCAAGTACAATGGAGCCTCTGCAATGTGCAGATATAGAGGATTGTCACATGGTAGTGATTTTAGGGACTCAATATGCCCCATTTATCGGGCAACACGTCTTCTCCAAAAGGAAATGTGGTAAATACAGTGGTTCTGTCTGGCAAACATCATTGTGAAAATGTTTCCTGAAGCCAGAAAATTCAAAAACTACATTGATATACCATGACATATACCATGAGAAGAGCTTTCAGTGCTGTAGACTATCTTGTGTCATACATGAAATATCAAGAATCACTGAGTATCACAGGTAAATATCTAACATTCTGAATAGTCAGTGAGCTTTGAAAGCTGAGACCTTTCAATAGAAAAATTTGCCAGGGGGAATTTGAAGAAAATTCATTTAAATTCTGTTGAATGGCTAAAGAAAATGTATGCCTGATACACCCTTTTGAAGATAGAGATGACTTGTCTTGTGAAATCTTGTATGGTAGCCTCAGATCTGCCTTCATCAAATAGCATATGAGGAAGGAGCTCTAATCCACAAAGTTTATGCTACAATAAATCAGGTAGTCTTTAAGGTGCTGTGAGACTTATTTTGCTGCAACAGACTGACTTGGTCACTACCTTCTTAGAACCTTTCTTAGTTTTTTACCAGACTATCCAGCAAGAATGCTCCTATGTGTCTAGCCAATAGGGCATTTATTCATTGGGGGACTAATAGGTAAATTGAGTTTGTGCCAGGTCTCTTTTAACACGTAAAAGAGGTGTGTGTTAAGTTACTTTAAGCTGCTAGGGACCACAGGCTTTCCTGTAAAGTTTCTCCATGTTATTTAACTCTCTGAAAAATTCAGAAATGACGAACAGTGGTAATATTTTTCGCTATAATTGATCTCTATAATTTGTAAGAGCATGGAGAATCAAGGAAGCCATAACTTTCTCCTATCTGGCTCAAGAGATTACGAGCAAATTGGAAGAACAGAAAGGGGAAGCCTACTCCTTAAACTGTCTTCTCCCAAGTGAGTCCCTATCATTCATTCTCAGGCAGCCTAAATTGTCACCCCTTTCCCAACAAGTTTTCTGGGTCTTTTCTAAAGGGATGGATGAAAAACAGACATCAAGCCAACAAACTGTATATACTATTTCTGTTAGGATTTGTAATGGGGAAGTACTTACCTTCATCCACAGCTTTGTTCATCTCTTTAAAAAAAGATAAGATAGTATGAGATATCTAGTATAACTCAAGGACTTTGTATGCCCACTCATTTAGGCACAGCATCCAAAACACACACGCACAATTACTTGTATTTACAGTAGTCATTGTGTTAGATCATTCTTTTTAAGCAATTATGTAAATATACTCAGGAAAAGATTTAATAGTTTACATTTTCAGAGCTTTCTAAATAAGCCCATTTGTGTAAGTCATATGAGATGCTTGCTTCTGTCTTCTAAATTTTAAAGCTGAAGGGTTATGAAAAAGAATATGAAAAGAAATTATTTTCTTTTGTGGGTTACCACAAAAACTCTATTCAATCCACCAAACACTTTTTTTTTCATTTTCTGTTTTAAAAAGTCAAAAAGAAGGAATTTGGATATAAATTCATTGTGAATGTTGTTTTGACAGTAAGTAAATAATCTAAACACATCAAGTTTAATTTTTCTCATGCTTGAGAGAAAGAAACTACTCAAATGTTGATCACATGTCTGTTCATTCATCATTTGTATTGAGATGTGTGTCACTTTTCTTAAGTGAGAAAGTCAACCCTTCTTTCAGATTTATGGGAGCAGATCTCATATTGAGAATCTAACTGCTAACCCCTAAATATGTATGGAGAAATAGGTGTGAGGCATTCTCACTCACATGAGTGAAGTGGCAGGACAGGAGCGAGTCACTCCTATATGTCACATTCCCTTACCTCCTTCACAACAGCAGGGGACTGTCAGCAGCAAGGTAAACAGCAGAAGCATCAGGAGATTCATCATATTCTCCTATTCCTAGCAAATTTTCTCTATTGCTTGAGCTTCTCATGAAAGTTCCAGTGACTTCTGAAAGCTTTTGCCTTTCGGCTACAGCTTATATTCTATGACTACATACAGCAGGCCCCTAGCCAAGGCATCTCTGGCCCTCTCTTTTTTGAGTCCTGGTTCCAATTCAAAATTTTTCATTTGGATCAAAAAGCCCACATCTGGCTCTGGCAGTCATTTATATATCTGCCTTCAGCCAAAAGCTCATGGCATTTCCAAAGGTTTTCAAGGACTCTCACAAATGTCTTTAAAACAAAAAGCAAATGACAAACTTTGTGCTGAAAAGTAAAAATTCATTCCAAATGGGCAGAAGATGAGCAGTTGAAGATCCAAAGCTTTTTGGAGCTGGAGGACTGTAAGAAAGTTTGCAGTAACAAAATGTTCAATCCTTTGTCATTTTGAGGACCCATAATATCACTGCTATGAGGGTAGCAGAATGGATGGCCAAAACGTTTTGAAACAATTCTTGTTATGGAGTCTAAATAGTGAACAAGGAGGATTGCATCAAAAATGGTTGCCAGGTTTTATTTTGAAAATTGTAAAAAAAAAGGGGGGGGGGAAGCATATGGGGGAAAAAAATCTATCAATGGTTCCACAGCTGCCACTGCCTCATCAGCCTAGGTTTCTGCTACTCTAAGCCAAGCCTTTGCTTCCTGCAGCTCAACAGAGCCAGCCAGATCTATGCTTGCATCCTACAGCAGCATGGCTACCTTTGCATAGTACGCTAGACCAAAAAGCTCAAGTACACAGCATCATCTTATACATACCTTTGGCCACGTGTGTAAGTCTTAACCAAGTTCATCTCCATTAATTTGGCCTTACAGAAAACGAATTTGTACCTTGCCTTAGGTTTGGAAATTCTGGTTTCCATAAATTAAAAACTATGACTTCTTTGGGTTTGGCAGAGGTGTTAAGCCTAAGACTCTTGTTAAAGAAGCACAAGCAGCAGCTGGTTAGATGGCAAAAAGTGCATGCTCATTAGTCAGATATTTAGGTTTGGCTGTTGGGTGAATTATGCCTAAGTATCATGATGCCCTGGAATTTAGTTCAACCGCTAAGCACTATAGTGCCCCTATATTAGCTACACTGTTTAAGAAGGTACACTAGTGAAACTGAAGAGACTGCTTTATCTTTAAAAAAAAAAAAAAGTAATGTATACTATTGAGTTCACCAAAATTGATTCACAACCAAGGATGTAGAGAGGGTTGAAAGCTTTAACATTCTAATCCTCTTTTTTAAAAATAAAATAATGTTTATGGATCTAGAGGTAAAAATAAAAAGTATACATAATAAAGCATAGTACTATTCTCCAAAGTTAGTTTTATATGCAATAAGAAATGCCTTCCAGCCTTGAGTGGAAGAATTTGCTGTAGTTAACATTTGCTTGGAAATAACAACATATAATGCAACGGTAGCCACAAATTTTAATTCTAAAAAAAATTGTTCTGGTTTTTTTTAAAAAAACTAATTCAGGATGTCTAACCTTTGTTCTTTTGGGGACTCCTTTGTTTGGACAGTAGACACTATCATGATATAATATTTTGAGACAATAGGCAGGTCCACCCTGATTCCTTGGCCTATCGCCAATACACCCTATTCACCACTTCCTGAATGCCAGAACAGATGATGCTGTCTCATCCCACTCCCAACCTATTGCAAATACACCCAGTGCCTATGTTTTCCAGCCTTAATTCAAAACTAATGTTTTCCAGCCCAAGCTGCCCTTTAGACTGAATGGTCTCCAGCAGTTTATTCCATCCCAGTAGCTGCCCCAGCTCCAGCTGGCTGCAGGTCTAGCGTGCTCCTTCTCCTCCAGGGGCTGGTCTCTGCCTTGTGCAGCCATTTCATCCTGAGCAACTGGGTGGCTATCTTCTCTGCTGGGTCAGCAGTTGCTGGCTTTTTAAAAATATAATCTTGTACTTAATCCAGTAATACGTCAACACACTCTCTTCCACCCTAGAAGCTCATGCTCCCTTATACCTCCCAATGGGTACCCTTCTGGTTTCTGCCTAGGCTGGATGAAGCATGCTCCCCTTGCTTTGCCACCCTCTGCCCACAGTACTGCCACACTCCCCTTCCCTTTAACATCTTTCAGTCGCAAGGTAGGAAAGTTGCTGCTTTGCTTCTGTGGAGCTGAACTATTAGTTCTTCCTTGCTACAAAGTTTCTATGGACCTACAGAGGGACCTGTTCCCTATTGTTTTGATTATAGTAGCATCTGAACTACAGTGGTACCATAAAAGAAAAAATAGAAAGGATCTATGTTAGAGACAAAAGAGCGTGGGGGAGGGAAGGCATCCATACATGTGAACATCTGGGAAAGCAAAGCAAAGGCAAGGGATTGTTTGTACCATCAAGCTGGTGTTGACTTTTAGCAACCACATGGATCAATTTTTCTCCAGGACCAAAAAAAGAAAGGGGGGAGCAGGGGACTAGCGAGGAAGAAATAAACCCTAAAAGAAAAAATCAGGCACTGGTACACCAGTCCATACAGGAGCCAGACAAAAAAGCTTTCCTTCTATGCATGGCTGGGAAGGGCAAGAAGCAGGAGGACAGTCGCTCAGGTCTTACATAGTCTGGACTGAGCACCAGCACTATTGCTAACCCACTGCAATCCAGTCAGAAATTTCTGAAGTTGGCTTAAGAAACAGATGAGACCAGCATGGGAGACAAACAACTTAAACTGCAGCATGGAATTGCCCAGAGATGGTTAACTGGCAGCCTGTAAGCTAAAATAATTCCCCCAAGAAATTTTATGACTCAGACAGCCTTTCCAAAATTCTATCAGGCCATGCTTAAAAAAGAATGCTCATACTTTTGACATTTCAGGGAGAGACAAAAAAAATAATGTGAATGTGAATAATTTTACAGAAATATGTTGTATCATTTAGTATTGCAGTTTGGGGGGAATTCACCATATTATAGCTGGTGAGGATTATCTAATTAAGAAACCAAGAACATTCATTGGTGGGTCTGCAATTCTCCTGAGAGTTGGAGATCTCTTTAAAATAGATTCAGTGAGAAAGCTTCTGTGCAGCTTCCATTTCAGAAGAAACAGAGAGAATGTTAAGAATTTTCTGAAGGCTGAAGAGGAGGGCAAGTTTCCGTTTAGAAATCTGAGGGGAGAGAGAAGATCAGCTGACATATTGGTGTTTACTGTATTTTTATTTAGATTCACCTAAGTTATAAATAAAAACAGTATTGAAAAAAACAGTATTCCACAGCTGTTGTATAAAGGAAACCAATCTCAAAACTAAGAACTTAACTATATGATAGATTGGCATTATTGCATAATACATTTAACTAAACCATCCATTAATGCTGTCATTATTCTTTACTGTGGTTATGGCAGCACGGAATCACACTAACTAGTTCCAAAGCCAATATTTTGAGGAATACAGTTTCCACCTACTTTCCTCATGGTATCTTTGCTATCCTATGAACACTTGCACCAGAAGAGTACTGACAAGGCTTCCTTCCATCCCTAGCCATTTCCTCATTTTGCCTGGCACACAGAAATAGACTTGGCTTAGATCAGTGTTTTTCAAACTTGGCAACTTCAAGATGTATAGACTTCAACTCCCAGAACTCTCCAGCCGGCTGGCTGGGAATTCTGGGAGTTGAAGTCCCCACATCTTAAAGTTGCCAAATTTGAAAAACACTGGCTTAGATAATGCACCCACTCAGAATTTGGGGCTGCCAGGGTTCTGCCAGTAAGGAGCTAACTTCTCCCTCCTGCCATGACTGATTTAGAAATGGCTTAGAAGACCTGGTAAAGATAATTTAACCCAGAATGTATCTGTTCTGAATTGAAACTAATCCTTTTCTGCCCCACTGCTGACCAATTTACAGCACGTTGGGCATATCCAACCAACGGCTCTCAAGAATGAAAACCAGTCCTGCTGGGGTTGGGTTCACCCAGCATTCTAAACCATAGTGTGATTCCCTCTTGCCTCAGCCAGTTGTGTGGACCCAGACACAATTGAGTCTTACTTGAGTCTTAATAATTGAGAATAATTGAGTTAAATACTGTAAAACAAATGATTGATTCATGAATTGTGCTAAGTCATAATGTAATTCATTTGAATGTGGTTTAGCCTGCTGTGTGAAGGCACCCATTTTAGTTTACAAACAATGGTTTATAGATTAGCACAATGTTTATTAGGCAAACCAAAGCTAAAGCAAACTATGAAATCAAATGATCCATCCGATGAGTCCTGCTGATATTTTGGAATAGTTTTTATTTTCCTGCTGATAAACTGAATTACAGATTGTATTGTACTGTTTCATGCAACTAAAGTTTAATTATTTTGAAACAAACTGCATTTCATACAATGCTGAACATTTTAGTCCCTTTGGTACTTTGGATTTTGAGTAGTTTACCCAAGGAGACATGAGGATTTCAACAAATTTATGTGTTTTTCATTTTGAGAAATGTTCTGTTAGTATTGGATTTCAGTACACTAACAATGACAGCATTAATAACAACTCAGCATTTGCTGGCTCAAGTAATCTTTGGCTACTTTAGAGAAGTTTGTTCAGTTAATCACTTAATCTTATCCAACTATTGAGGTTGATGGATTGCATGGATCCCTTCCTAACAGAGCACAAACAAAGAAAAGGAAATGCTGACATTTGGGATCTTCAGTCATCTTGAGACAAAAAATGAAGGGTTTCCCAGACTGATGCTTTCAACATGTGTTAGGCTACAATTCCCATCTTTCCCAATTAGAGCACCAGATTGAAGAAGGCCACTCCGGTATCTTATAATCCACAGACATGCATACAAGAATCTTACTATTTCACATTTTGCAACATATTCAATCCCCTAAATGATATTATTTTTCAAAGAAAAGGGAACTGAGTTATGAAGCGTGAAAAATGAATTCAAAATATACTAAATGTTTCTAAACTTGTTCCATTTCAGCTTGTTCACCCTCATTCAGCCCGTTACCAAGATTTGGCAGTACAAGGGTACTGATGAGATAGTAGGGAGCATTAGAGCTAGATGTCATCAGCATGTTGATAGTTCCCTATTCCAAAGGTCTGAACAATCTACCCCAGCAGTTTTATGTATATGTGAAACAATAGAAGGGACAAAATAGGATCCTATAAGACACCATAGGTCAAACAGTAGTTCACCAGCATCAATTTCCAGGTACAGTTCAAGAGGAGAGACCAGAACAACTGCAGAATAGTCCTCAGGGCCCCATTCTGCCAGACAGCCCAGATATTGTAATGGTATATGGGAATGACCTTGGGAGAATGGGCCAAGAGATACTGCCTAGGGAACGGTCAGATAAGAGACAGCATAGCCCACAGCTGAATAGTGGGTGGGCAAGAGGCTCAGAAGAGACCCTCCCTAGTTTCTCGGGCTGTAAAGGAGACAAGGGGAGAACTATACTTTCAGACTTGCAAGATTCTGTTAATGTAGCTTTATAATAAAGTAGAATTAGCTCATCTAGTCATGTTTCCTGTCTGGTCTATCTAGTAAAATTGACATCAATCTTGCAAAACAATAAGTTAGCTCACCCAAAGAACTACCCTATTATGTTCCCAATAGAACTCCCCACCTTTAGAATTACTCCTTTAGCTAACAACCACACCATACCAGGGACATATCCCTTTTACACCCAGGGGGCAGATGATGGAAACTCTACCATGTAGCTTCAGCTGGAAAGAACTTCAGTAGTCCTGGTCCTACAAATAGAGCTACAAGGTCAGTAGTTACCTCCCCAGGTTTTCTCCAAAGGATTTCCAATGATATCAGATGATATTAAGAGGAGAGGCTATAGTATGTTATGGGAATATCAAAAGGGGTTAAATTTAATTTAAAACAGGTTCATGTACAGGGTTAAACTAGTTGCACTCAGTCATCCATGTTATGGGAACACCTAAACCCAATTAATTGTTCCATTTTGTATATTCAGCCTTTGAGGAAAAAGTGCTGGGGAGAAAGAGTGGCTGAAAATCAAACCTTTCCATTACAGTACTCACAGCTAAGGTGAGCTGTGTATATTCTGAAAATGATTCACATGTATGGTGTCTGCAGCAAGTAGAAGTCAAAAAGGTCCAATTGTAGATCATAATATTATGATGCAAGTTGTATCCCTTACATACTTGCATGTGACATGACATATAAAAAGAGACAGAGTTTGCATTGTGACATTATGACACACTTCTTTGTTCGCCCTTCCTTGCCCACTTGCATACAGCCATGATCATAAGTAACAGTTCACACCATCCAGGTACAGAGATGATATAATATTCCTTAAAAGATATGCTTGAAGGCATATCTGAAGATCTCAAAAATTGTACTAACTCAGGGCTATGCCTTGGCTGTGTCAGATATACAACCTGATTTCCTGGACACTTTTCTTAGGAAAGGAAACCAAAACCAGAGGAGAGTTGTTAACAGTGACATTTGCACTGCTATGAATTCTGGTGACCTGGACAGAAATCATAATGCTTCATAATCTTTTGCCCATTATGTCAGCCAGTTCAGATTTAGGGTACTGTATCAGCCAGTTCAGGTTTCAATTAAATTTATCCAGAAGGTGTTGATCTTAATTAGACTGATATTTCAGGTCACAGAATATTCTAGTCTATTCCTTAGAACAAAATGGAACCTAAACTGAAGTTAGGGTGAAGTAAAGGGGAACAAAATACATATCGACAGAGAACCTGGAAGTTTGATTTCTCTTGTAATATAGTCTCCCTGTGGAATCATTCTAGTAGGTGGAGATAGCTCATGTAGAATAGGGATGGGGAATCTGTGGCCATCCAGGTGTTGCTGAATTACAAATTCATGCAGACTATAGGTTCCCTGCTCCTGGTGTAGATCACAACTTTTGAAAAGTTCTGAATATATCTTTCCTCACCCAATGCATTCAGAGTGTCATTAGAATTGTAATCCCCTTATGCAATTGGCATCATGCCTTCTCTACAGCTGCTTTTTTTCTGATAAGTCCATAAAGACTGCTGAAAAATCTCAGTTCAGGTCTCTTACATACCATACATTTTTCAAAAGCCACACTAGTGCCATATCAGCATACACAGATTTAATGATTTCTCCAAGCGCAAAATATAAAAATGTAATGTCTTTGCCTCCAAATGTATTCAACATCTGTGTTGCTGGAATTTTGGCCACAACACAACCCCATACTCTATTCATAATATTTACATCAGTTGCAGATCTTCTAATCTCTTCTATTGGTGCCAAATATATGGTATGTAATGATAGTATGTTGGACAGATTGCAGTTGCTTCTCATGTCAACCATTAGGCTTGAAAGGCATACGTTTCTGAAATTGTTGAAGATGCTTGAAAATTTTCATTTACAAAAGTTTGTAAAGTTTATTCATGCTTTTACTTTTAAAAAATCTTTAAATGTTTTGTATTTTGTATATTGGCCAAAATGTATTTTGATTTAAGGGATACATTCTGGAATTGTGACAACAAAAAGGCTGATATTGTTCATAAGTGGTAGATGTATAAAAACACTAATTTTCTAAAAATATATGGTACCACTTAAAGATGAGATAATTAGATAATCTATTCAGTAACTATGCTTTTCTGTATTGTTAGATATTTACAGAACAGTTTGCACAAAACATTTTGAATAAGTGTATACCTTATTAAATGCTGGAAAAACTCTAGCTGTCTCTGAACAATCTCTGCCAGTCCTACCAATGGTGAATGAACACTTTCACAAGATTTGGCATTCAGCCTTCATGGCTAGATATACAGTTGTGCACAGTTTGCACAAGGAGAAGCATGTCCAAAAAATCAGAATATCTGAACTCCATTCATGTTCTGCATGAACAATCTTAGGCAATACAGAGAATAATGTGCTTTTCTGCCATAATGCCAGACTTTCAGATCTCTTTTACTCTCTCTCTCTCTCTCTCTCTCTGTGTACATAAGACCGATGCTATTTCTGCACAGGTAGTCTACTTAATATGCTTCATAGTATATTAACCATTTCATAGCATCCATCTCTGGCTGATTTGTCTCTGTTCACATTGCTTTTACATGTTTTAGTTACTTGCAAAAGAACCCACTACAGGTTAAGACCTAAATGTTTGAATATTGCATATATTTAACAAATCGAAAAGCTGCTGTGTGTTTTGACATTGCCATCTTTAAAGACAATGTCAATATATTTGCAGCCCACTACTGTCTAAATTACAGTGGATAGTAATGGGGTGCAAATAATCACAAAAGACTGAAGCTTTGGTGCTGTACCCATTTCTTTAACACTGATAAACATACCACATCAGCATGCTATGTTACATGAATGAATCCCTGGGTGGCTTATGCAATCATAATTGTTGGGGTGGGGGGAGGAGGTAATGTTATTACTTGATTTGGAATGAGATAGAAGTAAAGTTATGCCTCTTGGAGCATAGCCATCTGGATATTTTCAATAACTAATGGCTTTAATTACAGGGGCCTAACTTTTCACAGTATAACTTTATTTATTGAAAGCTAAGCTGAATCATGGAAACATTTAAGATTGAGGCAATAATCACAAAACCCACTGAAATGCTTGGATAGAGTTGTAAGGACCAGTACCTATTAGTATTACTATATAATAGGGTCATCAACTTTTCAGGGCAGCCCAAATAATAAATTTTGAATGCCTAAAACTGCAGGGATTACACTGACTCGAAGGCACAGAAATAAAATAAAACAATTTCTCATGAGATCATCAATCTTGTGAGATTTTGACAATCTCTCCCCACCACCCCAAATCCTTATGCAATTTCATGTAAGAACACCGAAAGAACATCGAATTCTTGTGCAGAAGATTTTATTATCTTCTGAGATTTCACCTACTTTTACACCTTTTAAAAAATAAATTTAAAATTTAGAGGCTCTCCTAGATATTCTGGGGTGTCATGAGGATACCATGCTGTTGACTCCCAGTATATAATTTAATAAATATCCTAGATCTACATCCAACACAAAGTATTTTATTAGATATCTTAAATTCTAAGTAAGTGTGTACAAATATGCACCTTCATCTTTGACATGCAAATAGCAGAAAGAAAACTCTTCAGTTATGAACAAACCGTATTGTTTATTTCATAAGAAACACCTACATCCCTTCTCTGCCCAACCATGGTTACATCAGCATTGTGCTAATTAACAGATACTAGAAATCACTGGCTACAAAAGAATGAAGCAACAGGTGGAATAATATGCAGTTAAGAAGCAACAATACATTTCAAAGATGTCACTCTTTGTAGCTACAAAATCCAGGCTCCAGGCACTGGGAATGGTAATGCTTTCACTCGCCCCTCCTCTGCCCAAAGAACCGTTTGTAGGCAGCAACGTAGCCATGGCGCGCAGCATAATTTTCACATGGATAATAATCTTCGCATATCTCCCGTTGGCGTTCCTGGGGAGTCTTTCTGCGCTCTCTGATCCTGTCAACATGAGCAGGAGAAGATGATGAGAGAAAGAGCAGATTGGGGGTGGGGGAACAACAGAATTCCTGTGATCCTTTGGTAAGCCATTAAGTACTTTTTTTACTCCACTTTGCTTCCTGTACTGTGAATGTTTTAAAAGATTTCCAGTTCTGTTCACATAGTATGCCATAGAACATCTTTGAATAATCTTTTCAGGATTCTAAAAACATGGCAGATGTTTCACAAAGTAGCAGCTAAAATCTCAGTGAGTAGAATCTACCCACTAAAAACAAACATGTGAATTGGCTTTAGAGCAAGTGAAGAAACCCATGCTTTCCAAATGCTGAAGCCATGAGCACCACCTAGAGTGTCAGCAACCTGGATAGACTGGAGATGATATTCAACAATATCTGGAAGGCCTCAGGTTTTCCATGACTAATTTAGAATAACGGTGGGCACTCATAGCCAATAAGTTGCATCAAAGACAGTCTGTGTGTCTTCTGGAACTCCCAGAAAGCAAGTTGTTAACATTTGACAGAGAACCAGGAAAGAAGGCATCTATGTGAACCAATCTTCCCCAGTCATGTAACTTTATCACAGTGTTAACCTTGGCCTTTGAAAAAGCAAAACACACACACACACACACACACACACACACACACAGCCTCTAACCAGCAAAAGGTTGCCTAGAATGCTCCTACCTTAAGTCATTTTCCCTCTGGTGACTTTCAGAATTTTCTAGAACCATCTTACTATTTTTGTGCCAAAATATTGGTAATCAAGACAGGTCTTATATCACTCTAATACTGGCTGGGTGATGGTGTTAAAAAGCTGTAAGTCACTAATGAAGATAAAGAATGAGGCATGAGGGCTGAATGCAATGATGAGATATAATAGGTTTATTGGGAAACTGCAGGATTAACTGACTCTGCCAACCTGCGACTCCCCAACATTGTACCTTTGCTCATTAGTGGTTCTCAGCTATGCACAGGATATGTATCAAAAGTATTGATGTGTATCAAAAGTAAACCTTTCTGGATATTTTTCCCAGTTTACCCACATATTCCATTTTTCACACTCATTTCCATATATATTAGAGTTCTTTGTTTCTTTCAGTTAATGTAACTTGAGAAACACTTTAGACTAATGGTTCTCAGGCAATGATCTCTCTTTCTATCCATGACGTTGCAAATGAAAGTCAACAATCTTTGAGAAAAAGAAGTTTTTCCTCAAAGCAAGTCTTAAACAATCTATTATGTTTCAGATAATTTTGAGTTCAACTCCCATAATTGATTCAGATGGTAAAAGTTGGGGCCTTTTGGAAGACGCTAGGATGGTGAACTTCCCCATTTGTTCTGAATAATCCTGAATCCTAAGAAAGCATACCTTTCCTGCCAATATGGGTTCCTCCTGTTCTCTGCTGGGGGTCTCATAAAAATGTTGGCATGCCTTCTGTTAATGAAAGGACCTGATGGGAAAGAGAAATATAGTTAATAATTGCTGTGTATATGAATCAAAAGCTAACAGCTTTATGTAACCCTCCTCCCCCAACCCTGTGCTCATATCCTTTTGACACTGGCTTTCACATATAAGATGGCCAAACCCATCACCTTCCTCTGTTCAATGCAGTCCTTCTGTTATTAATAAAAAACAATGGCCTCTCCCTTACATAATTTTCCATGGGAGCTTCCAACTCACTCACCCCTCCTGTGGGAACGGTCTGAGGGAGGATTGTTTATTCTAGTGCTAATCCTGTTGCATAAGTATACAAGAGTCCAGCTGAATGAGACCAAGGATCTATCTAGTTTAACTTTCTGATGCCTTGGGAAGCCAACAAGCAGAGCACACAGGCAAGAGAATCTTTCAGTTTTTCAGCCTGGCATTTGAACAAAGTATAGAATTGAAAAATACTTTTCACTTAATATTTTTCATGTTCTAAATTTTATTCTTCATGTATCATTCTTTCCTTTTGTTTTATTTTATTTATTGCTGTCAATGTATGTGTACAGTTCATATATTCACCAGTGTTATCCATTATGCATATAAACTAGCTGTTATGTTTTGATTTTTCAGTAACTTGCTATCTCCAGAATATGAAACATAATTCTTCTCTCTCTTTCTTCCTCAGCTTATTGAAATATTTCTGGTATTTAAGGCATTTGAGTAATAATTAGACCTCTCTCCAGTCTCACAGAGAAATCAGCAATCACCAGTCTATTATGGCAATATTCTATGATCACTTTGGAAAAAGACCTTGTCTATGATTAGCCTAATGATGGTCAGATTCTGAATGAGAATATTGACAAATGAGTTACTGGGGATCTAAACTGACTTCACTACCATTTATTTTATTGCATGTGAAGCTTCTTTATTTAAAAGAAGCAGAAAGGCAGGAAGAAGCCAGATGCAAAAGAGGCCAGACTTCTTAATAGAATAGTGTTGTGTGTAGTTGATTCCACAGGAACGAGAAAAATTGTGTCTTCTGTTTTCCTTTCATCTTCAGTAGCCCTTCCTCATTGCCTAAAAGAGAAACTGGGAACCAGGAAACTTGTTCTCTGTGGGCCAAATGTACCTGGCCTGCCTGAAACGACCCCCGCCCTCCTTAAACTGTGCCCTATTCTTTATGCAGACAAAGGTAGAGAATGATTGCTTGGAGCTTCCCTTGGCACAGAGAAAGCCAGTTTTCTGCTTAAGGAAGGGGACTGCAGGGGACAAAAATGTGTTTTGGGGAAGGAGACCACTCCTTGATATAATCCAGTCTTACTATTAACATGAACCTGCTCCAAGGAGGTGACTGGGAGGCAAACTGATTCTTAAACTGGCCTCACCCTAAACACTGGCATGTACTTTAAAAAAACTGAAATTAAGTTTTATGTTGCTGTAAAAGTAGTCTGCTTTGAGATGATTAAGGATAAAAATGAGTCTTGAATCTGAATGGATTCACAACAGTTTAGTTGATTTTCACCAGAGACCTCTTTTCAGTATCCTTTGACAAAGTTGCTTGTAAAGATACACTGCTGGTTGAATATCCGTGTTCGAAATAACATTGGTTATATGATTAAAATGTCACTATTCTTAAAACATTCTCCCTACCTGTTCCTAATTCTTCCAACGAACCCACCTTCCCCTCATCTTCTAACATATATGAATTGAATAGCCCAATCTTAAAAATGCTTCCTTGAAAGGAAGTCCACTGTACACAGTCCTGGGAGGACTGTGGCTGTTCTTTTCTGCACTAATAGGGCAGCTTTCAAATAGGGCTTCTTTCAGGCAAAAAAACTGGATAAGCAGTGAGGGCCTCTTGGTTTTCCCATTGTGGATAATATGCCAGGCTTGGCTTTGACTGTGTGGACTGGAAAAAAGGATTTCCTTTATTTTATTTCTTAGCACCCTTTCTATGACAGATGCTATTCTTAGCTTGTTCTCTAACGTCAATGGTTAGTGATGTTACTTTGCAACCACTTGGCTCCCTGAGAGTATCACAAGCCTGGATGATAAGAGAACAGTTGTGCCCAAATGGAAAAAAGCATGAGGGAATCTGAATGGGCTATTTGGACAGACTAAAGTTACGGTGAAAAGGTACATTTTTTGTATGCCTTGAGTTGGCTGGGGAAGATGTTCAGAAAAAAACCTGGACTTTTTAAAGTGGCATTGGGAGATCATTTGGGATTCCCTGCAAAAGCCAAGCATTTCAGGAACCACTAAGTCAGATAATATATACCATCATTTCTTACTTGTAAATTCATGTGATTCAATGCTCTCATGAGACTCTGTAAGAAAAAAAAGTGAAAATGGCTTATAAAATTATGGTACTATAAGAATGTAAACATATAAAACCAGGTTCTGAACCAGACCAAAAATCTGTTTAGTCCCCACATCTGCTTCTAAAGATGTCTAATTAAGATACCTTCTCTGGTTAGTTGATACAGAAGTCTCATTCCCAGCTTTGTGCAATTAATAGACGCAGCCACTTTGTGGAAGCAGCTATTTTTTTAAAAATCTATTTATACTAGTGAATATTGTAATACTGTAAATACAGATAAAATTAATTTATCAATCAAATGGATTGATAAAGAGTACGGTACTGTGTAATTTTGACATGATACTGGAATCATAAGAACTTCTGAATTTGACCCATAATTATAGCACACTAGCATAACATAAAGTCCACTGAAAAAGTAAAGTCATGCTTTAATTTACCTACTGACGCCAACAGGGCCTGAAAGGCTAGCTCTTATTTTGTGATTCCTAAACATATGCAATTACATTTTTTCCTCTTAAACTTGCAAAAGGTTACAGTATCTTTATTCAGACAGTCCAGAGTGGCAAAATGTTTTAGCTATTACATTATTTTTACAAAATGCATCATCGTTCCAAGAATAAATATATCATGATAACACAAATCGAGTACTGTTATTTCTAGATTAGGCAAATTTATAAAAACTTGTCCAGCATTAATAAAGCATCAAAGAGTTGTAGGCATGAAAGACACCAAAAAAGGTAATGTAGCCCACAGTGAAATCAATCACATCCCATTTATTACTCACAGCTTGACCATTTTATAGCATTTTATGTCATATCAGGCTAGATCATATTATCCTTGTGCCACAGGAAGAGAAGATGAAGGGAGAAGCTGCTATGTTAGCAATAAAAGAGCATCAGAGCAAAGATTATTTTAGGAAGGTAACTCTAGACCATTCAAAGGAACTTGTGCCTCTTTAGACACTGCAGCTAAGTGGAGCCCACAAGTGAAAGAATACCTTGTCTAATGAATATCTCTATTCATTAGATATTCTGGCCATCTCTAAAGCTTCGGAAGGAAGCATTTGGAATATCTCTGCAGGAAAAGTTTTTATTGTACAATGAGCCACCAGAATACATTTATCAGTCTCTCCAAACTGAATCTAGGACTCTTTTCATCACAGCTGAAACTCAACAACCCTAATCAAGAAAATATATGCATTTTCTGCAATTTGCATCCTGTAATTTTCTAAGCATGCGGTTTGTTTATAAATTGCATTGCCTCTTGGTAAAACATTTAACTTAGCTGAAAACACATGGGATTACTAGGGAATAAGAACAGAATGAAATGGTTGTGTTAAAGGGACAGACAGCTCCAACTGAAGACTGGACAGGAAGAATCTAGCCTGGAGTATTGGAAAAAGGGTACTAAGAAAGGAAGATATGATACAGAGATAAGTGGCCATGGAGGAAGAATAAAACTATACAAGAATGTGACCAGGATATCAGCTTTCTATGATTAGACTATTGCTGCCTCAGCCCCCAATAATCACTACTAAAAGACATCACTTACCATAGCAGAAACCTGTCACCATGAGAACAGCCAGGAGTGCAAGAATGATGAGGGTCCGCATTTTCACGTCTTCCTCTTGTTTTCTGCACTTGCCTTACTCTGGCCCAAAAGTCCAAGCAAGCTGCAAAATTTAGCAATTAAATATGTATGTATGTATGTATGTATGTATGTATGTATGTATGTATGTCAGCAGCAGGAAAGCAAGAGTCAGGTGAATGGCGTGCCTGACACTTGGTCTCTCAAAAACTGTTATAAAATATCCTCGTAGAGGGTATAATCAGCCTCTGGTGGGAGTGGGCTTCTTTTCTTTCCCGCCCTTTCTGTAGAGGGAGGACTTCACATTTCAAAGGAAGGTGAGCTATTAACCCTGTGTGTTCAAAAATGCTGGACTATGGGGTAGAATTCCAGAACTTAACCAATGCCCATGGGGACAGGATTAGGCTTCTCCAAAAGAAGGGCACAATGTAAGGCTCCAAGGCCTTGTCTATCCTGTGAAAACCTTGAAAGCAGTCCACACAGAAATCCCTCCCCTCAAGGTTGTTACCACATTATAATGTGTAATGTTACAGAAGCTGAACATTATTAAATACATGGCTGAAGAATAGCCATATAACTTATATTTAATACATTTCAGTGTAAATGTAGATCAAATCAAGTTTAGATTTTGATCCTGGTCCCACTTGCTACTTTTTGGAGTGCTTCCTTCAACATGTCATTTAAACACCAAATGTAGCCCTACATCAAGAAACTATTGTGCATTGCTGATTTTCCTGTCCTTGCCATATTCCGTCAATAACTGTCTTCCCCAGTTGACCTCCTCCAGAAGTGTTGGATTACAGTTCCCCAAATCCCCAACCAACTGAAGCACTTGTTATGATTGTAAGGCTTGTGCACACAGGGGCTCTGGATTTGGCACAAGAAAAACACTGATGAACACCAACAACTGATTAACAGTAGGCTCAGTTAATTTCCTGAGCAGATTGGAAGCTGGTACTACCCCAACCCTTTTATTTTTATGTAATAATAACTTAATTCCTGGTTGTTCCCAAAATGAATTTAAAAAGTCCTGTGTCTTCTACTTTGTACTGTTATCTACTCACCAAGCTGATAAGCTGATATCTGCCCTATAGAACTACTGGCAGGGTGGAGACTCAGAGAAAGAGTTCCCTCTCTCAGAAAACTAGACGCCAGGAAAAAGGGTTCTACTGCAATGTTCTGTCTAACAGATTTGTTTTCTGTTCTGAGGGGGTTTGGTTTTGTTTTTTTGTATGGAAAGTCAGTCAAGGATGTGACTTTCCACTTTAGTCTGAACTTCAGCCCAAACACAGTTTTACTATTTCTCGGACAGCCAATCTAAATATCACGAAAGCAGCCATATTTATTGTTCATGTAACTGCCCAGCTCATGTTCAGAATAAAAGTGCAGGGAGAGGATCTTCTTTATGTAACAAGGAAAGTTCACTTAAGGGCACAAAACCCTTCCCTTTTTTCGTTTTCTGATTAAAGTGCAAACATTTATCTTAGCCTCTTTCTCATCCTAAACATCAGTGATTCCACAGGAGCCAAACCATCACAGGTCCAGGGGGGCCCCATAACTCAGAGGGGTTGCAGGTTCAGCATACCATTCAGAAGTCCTACTCTTTTCCCCCCACAGTCCTTTGTAGCAATAAAGCTTTGCTCTACTATACATCCAAACTCTTTTAATAATTAAAGGAACAAAAGAAAATAAAAGTAATGGGAAAGAAGAGGTGGCAAGAGAAATGAGAGAGGAAATTTGGGGAGGAGAGACGTTGGTGAAGTGCGCAGTGCTGAAAATTGTGTGTGTATAGAAGCAAACAGACTGCTAGGGAAGATGTGGATTATGCTACAGAGAGAAGGGTTTAGCACCAGAGATCTTGGCTAAGCAGAATTACTATGTAAGCCATAGAAGCTCTTTCTTTTGTTTACCATGCTATTGTGGTTTATGAACCAGGATCTCTGACTGGTTCCCTTTTTAAAAAGCAGAGTTAGACATCAAAGTTTGTTCTTGCCTTCAGAGTCCTGGATTATTTCAAAGAAAGAAATCAGGATCCCAGTCTGCACTTCATAGTAAATAAATTATGTAGGGAATCCTATGATTTCTTTAACTGCTCTGTTTGGAAGGAGAAGCCAGTGGCTTACCATGCTATAAGAATGTGGCCAATTATGCGCCATGCAGATTTCTGCAATAAGCACAATCAAATTATATTTAACTATTTGCTAAATCTTGATTCTTGGCATCAATTCCCACTTTTTCCTCCTAAATCCTAGTTTCTTAACCCCTTGCCTAACCAAAATCTTAATGGTTTTGTAGAAGGTGACATGCCAGAGTCATAGCACATCAGAACTATCACAAGTGCAGTTTCCACATCAAGAAAGTGAATTTGGCATCATCACATCTCCATCATATTAATAATGAATGTCTCAACCAGGTTTCAGTCATGTTGTTATACTAAGGTCACTTCCACCCAGGTCTTTGGTATTTTCAGTTTCCTATTTGTGAGAATTCTCACATCATCCTGGCTTCTGGGCTTAGTGCAACCCTCTTCCCACAAAGGATCGTCTGCTGTAGCATTTTGCCAAGACACTTTTATTTCACAGCTCTTTAAAAAGCAATAAAAGGGCCTTGGCAGCCACTTCCCTATAATCACCACTCTGTGGGTTTTTTAAAGAAATCATTGGACAAATGTACACAACATGAAATAAAACCACGAATGGAGATGGGCTGGGCATTCACTACCCAGAGTCTGTTGGGAGTGGGGCAGCCTAGAATGCTGTAAAATAAATGAACAAACAAATCAATCAACAGGTCAATGGCCTGGTTAGCTAGAAAGTATTCTCAGAGTTTTCAAAGTCAGTGGCAGTGAAGGCTTTAAACTATATCTATGTGTATAAAACATGGATATGTGCATATACACAGAATATAACATGTCCATATGCAATATGTTTTTTTCCAGAATGACATTTCTTCAAGGCCATTCCCCCCCTAGTGATTAATGGATGTGTGTAAGAGGAAAGGTGTATAGAATCCCAGTATCAGGGATACTGGGTAAAATACATTATGTTACATCCAAAATTCCTAAAAAATAAGAATAGAGGAATATCTCTTATCTTTCTCTATAACCCCCAAACTAATAAAATTTTCAAACCACTTATAACTGCTTGTTCTAAGCAACTGAGGCGACCAACCAGCATAATCATGGTGGCCACTAGCCCATGACATTCTGCAGTCCTCCAATCTTCTGCACCATTTTCCCTTCCACTCCTTGTAGCCCAGCATCTCTGAGATTAAAACAGCAAAAATATCCTTTAAAATATTCTTGCCTTGGTAAGGACTTGTTTATATTCCACATTACCTATGTGGATTTTATGAGCTGACTGTATATCACAGTTAGCCTGGCATCTTTGTGGACTTCTCCTGCCCTCCTGCCAAGAAAAATGACTGGAGTGAAAGTAATAGTGAAAGAACAGAGGAAAACAGAGTTTTGAATGGGAGAGGACTAGCAGGCTCAGAGAAACAGTGGCGAGAGTTTTTTGAAACAGAAGAATTATTCAGATCTTTGCTTTCAGAGGAAGCTACTAGGATATGCTTAGAGGGGAAATGGTGGCTCACCACACCACCATCCATGGTTTACCTGATCTTTTCTTCCTCTCAGTTTCCTTTATCTATCATCGTGCTAATTGCTGAAACTTATAGAAATATGGATGGACTTTTAAACACCATATTTTTATTTTAAACATCTTTCTCACAATATGCCTAAGACGTTCCAAGGCAAATAATGTAAAGTTTGGTAAAGCAGGATAAATTTTCAGAGAAAAATCTGATTTTGATCCACATGGTACTGTATCACCACTTTTATTGACTTGGATAAGCAAAGCTTTGGGATCGTTACTGGTTCTGGTTTACAATTATTATTTACAAAATTTGCCAAAAAATGATGCTATTTTCAAGTTTGACTCAGAATTAATGGAAAGTAAATGTTAATAGTGTTTACTAAAATTACCTGGCTAATTATAGGCAGCTTGCTATGTTGCTAAAATGGGAGAAAAAAAGCTCATTTGAGAAATATGGAATATCCTGCAATGTTTTAATGCAAACTAAGCTCTACGTTCTTCTTTAAAAAGTGAAGAAACCCTAATGCTTATGTGCTAATATTAAACCATTTTAATTTCAAGCAAGTTATGCCATTTACCTTCCAACTGCTGCTGAATTAGAATTCTCATCCAACCTACTCAGCATGCCCATTATTAAGGGATGCTGGGAATTGTAGTTCAGCCACAGTATTAGAGCCACATGTCCCTTATCCCAATTCTAAGCAGTATATCATCCAATTCTGAGGCTCAAATGAAACCTAAGTAATTTTATTTGAAAATGAAAAGTTGTGAAATCACAGGTATCACATACTACTGTACACATTTAAAACACTCAGATCCACTCTCAGTCCTGGCCATTTCATAACATTTTCTCTCCTATTACAATTATAAACCAAGATTTCTAGTATTAATTCCAGCACATACCTTCACTAACAATCCTGCATTTTATAAGAGCAAAAGGGCAGACCTTTGGAACTTAGCATGTTGAAATGATTCATAACCACAATATGCTAATATATCCATCTTTTTCTTTCTTTTTTGCTATTGCATTTGCAGTTAACTGGTGCACAGGTATTAATAAGTCTCCTGCATACTCACTGTAATATAATGATCTGGGCTGTCCTCTGTTATATAGGTTTTTTCTGATACAGCAGGTTCTCTTCTCCCAATGTTCCTACACTCTACACTGGCAAAGTGGAGACCTTTTTATTTATGATAAGTGACCCCTCCCTCCCATTCTCCATGCAGCCTCCTCCTTCAGACTGCCACCTCCTTTCGGAATATTTCCTTCCCTCACTCAGGAAATCAGAAACCTCAGGAAATGAAACCAGATGAGTGAGGGGGAGTGACAACGGATGCTGGTGGCTCATGGGGGTCAAAGCCACATCTTGGGGGCAGTGTGGCTGTGTCTAAGCTACACAGGGACCTTGAATAGAGGTCTTGAAAGGGAATCACAGTTTTACACAGGGACTCTCTGATGGCTGTGGTATTCCTTCCATCCTTCAGCAATCATGCTCTGAAGCACAAAAGTCCTTTAGATACTTAGAGTTTGACTTGAGTCCTTGAGAGGGAAAGAAAAATAGGAATGAAAAAAAAGCTTAAGTTTCTGCTTCTCTCAACCCCCTTTCTACACCTAAAAAGAAATGTTCAGGATGGAACTAGAAAATATGGAACCATGTATTTGAACTGAGTGGGAGTTTGGCATCAGTAGGAAGCAGCTTCTAAATTAGTTGCAGATGAATTAATATTTAAAGAAATCCATTACACATGTAATGACAGAATGAACAATCCACGCCATTTGGACAGGCATAACAAATGAAACAATTGGGCTCCTCATCCAAATATCATTAAAAGGAAAAAAATCCTCTCTCAATGCTGGAAGGAGTTAAATTTCTGGGCTTGTGGGGAGAAATCACCTGGCTAGATATTTATAAGTACAACTTGGAGGCTATTTTTGCTATTTTCAATCTAATATCATTTTTATATTAGTAATGAACACTCTGCAACATTTCTTTTGGATGTATTTGTTCAATATAACAAATATTGAACCAATCAAAGTTTTGGCATGTCTACTTTCCTGTCATAAGAAGAACATCCAGACAGTGGTTTGCCTTACTTCTGAGTAGGTACAAATATGGACACACATTAGAAGTGTCCCAAAGACTGGTATCCATTGCAACCAAGAGGACTTTATGGCAAAGTGTGATACTTATGCACTAATTTCTTATAGTCATGGCAAACAATGCAAGGTAAATATTTGCACAACACTAAGAATATTTGAACAACATTCAGAGGGATTAATATAGTGCTCATAGACCATGACCTACTGTATCTCTGCAATTGTTTCTCTGCTCAGCTTTGCTTATCAATTTCCAGTTAGCTTGGTAAAGGCATTATTGGGATTGTATATCAGTCAAATAACATCCAGTTGTATTATGATAACATATCATTAAAAATTCCTCCAATTTTACTTTCTGTTATGAACTTTTCCTGCCTTTTGTTAGGCAGTACTAGAGTTTAATTTGCCATGGCTGGAAAGAAGCAGAGAATGAAAGAAGGTGGCAATCATATCCATGGAGGAAGACAAGGGGATGTCTTAGCTACATGAACCTTTTAGGAGTGGCCTTATATAGAATAATTGGGTTTTAGAAAAACCCAGTTGTTCTATACAAGGCCACTTCCAGATACGAATGGTATCTCAAGGAAAGTACACCTTGAGGCTCTTCCATTTGTTTAGTTTGGTAAGAAGTTTCCTTTGAATGAAGAAACAGGGCTTGGGGTTTGTGTAGGCCACCCGGTGCCCATCAGATTAAAAGATGAAGAAAATTTGTATCCAGAATTGTTCACAAGAAATGTTTAAGGATTACCAACTTCTTCAAAGACCATGACAAAATGGAAATGTTGGCTGAAATAAAATTCATAGAGACAAATACAAAGTTCTACATTTAGTCAATAACTTAAACTAAAGTATATTCAGATATAGGACAGGAGCTACTTGGCTTCATTGTATATGTAAATCTCAGTATCAACCACAAGCAGAATGCCAAAATGTCTTGTTCTGCACACCATCATTTAGGAAGGATGAAAGCAAAGTGGAAAAGTCCTCTGATGAATGGTACTGGAAATGTTTAACCCAGAGTAAAGAAGACTAAGATAGTAACCCTGTTTAGGGCTAGCCTTACTATTAGCTTGAAATGTTAGCTGAACCAGGCAGCAAATGGCAGCAGTGTAATAGTGGCAGCAAGTATTGGGAAAAAGAATATATGTCACACAACTTGCTTTTAACTTTAAGTTATCTGCACGCTCTCGAGTTTAATGGAGGTAGGTAATATCAAAGAAAGATTCAACTGCAGTCCAGTTCATTTCTGCACATGCTACTGGAGGAAAGATACCATCTTGTCATTTGCTTTAGGCAACATTTCTTGGGCAGACCTGTTCTTCGTATCTGAAGGATTGTTATCAAAGGCACTTCCACATAGCAAGCAAGCTTCCCCTTTGTACTCCACCACAGTTTTATTCCATCATATAAGTATCTTCATTACTGAGCTGGGAGCTGGGGAGGATGGAAAGGCCATTGGCTGGCCAGAGAGTGGAAAAATTAGGGCTACACAGTCCTCCTCCTCTCTTTCCCTGTCCTCCCTGCTTTCACAGTGGTGGTGGGGAAACCACAAGTAACTGCATAGGAATTGTGGCAAAGTTGCCCCTCCAACTGCACCTAAAAGTGGGGGTGATAGGAAAGTAATATAATGCTCTGGCTTCAAGAGACAGGAGGTCTCTATCAGAAAGTAGAACAGGGCATAGATTCCCTTCTATAGACACCTGCCCACCCCAGAGCTCTAGATGAAATGTTGTAAAATTGTCTTTGCAGTGGCTCCTCTATAGCAGGAGTTAAGTTTCCCAAGCCCAACACAAGTGGCATGGCATTGTAGGGATGTAAGAGTTTGACATAGATCTCAGACTGATACAGCCCTTGTAGAAGGAAAGGATTTTAGAAAAGTTAAAAGTAAATTTGTTTCTCTGCTGGTTCAGAAAACAGGCCTAGATAGAGTGTAAATTATGGCAGGATTGTTTCTGGTTGACCATTAGGAGAAATGTTTTGATGGCACAGCAGTTTGACAAAGGAATGAATTATCATAGATTTTCTACAAGAGGTATGAATTCTAAACTTACTGTATCAAGTAGTGGATAATTAAATAAACTAGAAGACCTAAAAGACCATCTCTAACTATTATACTCTTATTATTTTTTCCAATAGACATTCACACATAGAACATGGGTCTGACACTCAACCTCACAGATAAATTATCCACAAATACATTATTCAGATAAATTATCCATTTATCCAACTGTAAATAATCTCCAATTATTATTTCCCATTAGGACATGAGTCTGGTAGGGGTACAAACTGAAAGCAGATGTTTCCCTCAAGATGAACTTGTCATCCAAGGGAAAGTATGTAACTAGGAATTCCTTCCTTAGCTTCCCTTCAATTAATCTTCATATCCTCCTCCGGTTTAATGAAGCTATTATTCCTATAGTCTGGGAATGAAGGAAGGCAGGATGGAAAGGGTTTTTCTTTTTTAAAAAGTCTCTCTGTGTTATTTTTATACTTTTAACATTTGGTGAGTTTTCTGACAAGGAGCACATGTAACTAATCAGATGCTGTAAGTGCAAGAAGAACTAGGCAAAAATTCAAACTGGGATATGAATCAGAAGTCCTCTGCATTTTCCCTCCCATCTCTTTGTTTCTCACCCTAATGACATGACTCGTTCTCTGCAGCCAGATGTGATTTAAACAACTAACTTTTCTCTCCAGATCTGAGAGGTGATAAGAACTGCTTTGGACTGCCTGCCATGCCATGCCAGGAAAAAGTGGTCTTTCATCTTTCTTACAAAACAAGCTCTATTGGCTGCCTTAGGCCAAAGACCTGCCTAAGATCCAATACTTTCATATGTTTCTTGTAAATTGTTGGATTTGATCCATGGTTATGAAACAAACATCTCCATGAAACATCATAAAAATGTTCCCTTGCACTTTCTACTTTAAAAATAATAAACCTATTTTTACTTTTGTTAAAGTGTTTTCTTCCTCCTGTCTTGTACTCCAAAGAATGTCAGGCTAGATTGGTCACAAATGCCTCGCCAAAAGTGTAACAGCAGCACCAGAAAAGAAAGGACAAAAGCCCACACAGATTTGCATAAATGTATGGATATAGATGTATATTTAGTGGGGGAAATCCACTATTTTTATATAGAAATACAATATGCACTATGCTGGAGAAAGAACACAGTCTTATGTGTTTCTGCCTTTTTCATCTGCTACTGAGTGCTCCTTATTGTCTTGCGACTCCTAGGCCCAATGTTCCCTTTTGGTTTTCAATCATTAAACTAAACTTAGAGGAAGACTTTTAGACCGGGTTCACAGATCTAAATATAAAATATCAGGGCTGGAGGCAAGAATGGGATGGTGAAAAATATCCCAAAAGAAGACAGTGGCAAACTACCTTAGTATTTCTGCAAAGGAAACATCATGGACATGTCCATGAAGTCAACAGAAGTTGAACTTGGTTTGAAAGAAATTTCAGACTAAACTATAGTGTGCAGTTTTAGTTTTGGCTTGGTTATTGTTTGGATTCAGTCATTAAGTTTTGTAATATTTTACAGCATATTGTGTAAACCTAGTCAAGCATGATTTATTCAACAAACTATGATATAGTCTTCCTACCATTTCTTCTACTTTTTTTTTCTTTTTACAGAAAATTTGCTAAGAAAGCAAAGTTAAAATAAGTAGTTGCCAATGTCTTTTGATTAGCAGGACATGACTCATTTGTCTGAAATTAGCCTTAGAGGGAGATAACTTCCCAGAGAGGACAACTTCCAATAAAGGTCTTCCACTGATAGCTCTTCAAAGTACAAATGCTGGGCACAAAGGCCCCTTAGTTCAAGATCATATAAACAAAACCTATATTACATCAATATATCAAACCATTCACATTGGAGAGAAGTACATTAAATGGAGTAGTGGAGCTTCTAATCCCTTTACCTGATAAATGGAATTCATTTATATCAACTTAAAATCAGATACATGCTTAGGCATGAAAGCAGAATGTATGTCTGGAATATGTGGTGATGATTAATGTATCTACTATGCAGAGTGCTTTAGGGTAGTCATCATATCTCTCTATAGATCAAGAATTTAGAACAAAAGGTGGGGTAATGTAATCCATAAAATGCACTTAATCAATTCTGCATTTTTTAAATGTGAAAAGCAAAACATCTCTGTGTCCTGATGTTCAGTTGAGCTTAACTTCCTATGCATAAATGCAGATGGTAATAAAAATTAAGTGGATGACATTTGGCCAGTCACTCTCTCTCAGCCTAACTTCCTTCACAAGGATGCTGTTGTGGAAATAAAATAAAGGGAGATCCGCATGCAAGAGTTCCTTAAGTCTTGAAGGAACAGCAGGATATATATCTAAGTGATACATGTATACATACAGTACATACATTGCAAAGTGGTGGCTTACAACTGTGAGCAGTTTTAATCTGTAGCAGTACTGTTGTATCTGTGGATGGGGAAAGACCATTTCAAGGCAATGAATGCTGCTTCAGAAACAGCAAAATATTTCTGTCTTATGCTTGAGGGGACAGCCTGTGCTCTTCCTGGAAAGAGTTCCAACAGCATGATAGAATGGTTAGGTGAAGGAGTCCAAATGCTGGACTGTTAGCAGAGTTTGGAAGGCCACCACAGGAATTATAGAAACACAGGAAAATGCTCATATATTTTTTTTAGTATTATTTTTGTGAAGAAAGGAAGAGATGTTTCTTTAGGCATGGGCCTGAGAGGGCAGGATGAAACAATCAGTTACCAGACAATGATCAGGCACTGTTTGGCTGATAGGTCTCTGTGCTCAGCAATTGCTAGAAAAGGCAATTGCTGATTATATGATAATTATCCGTCCTCTCAAGTGTATAAACATTCCAACATAGGTAGCATCCTGATGCCCAGATAGATCTGAAAATAGTCAAAACAGTCCAGACCAGACTTGGATGCACAGTAAGCTAACTTCAGAAAGGTTGGGGGACAAAAAGGCTGGTCATTTGGAAGAGCCATTTGCGTATCTGGGGCAGACCCTGTTATTAGGAATAATGAACTATTTGTTTCAGGCAGCAGATTTTGGGTGAGGAGAAAGAAAATAGATGTTGTAGGAGTTACAGTAGGAGTCAAAGTTTCCAGAGCAGGAATGCCAATTATGTCAACAGCCAGCTGCCACCTTGCGCCAATCCTGGAAATCACTAAGAAAGGTGCCTGTTAAGCCAAGGGAAAGGTGGGGAAAAGGCATGCTGGGTTTCAACTGCAGTAAGTATAAGAGAGGACCACAATCCCTTGATGACAGAGGGAATCAGCTGTGTAAGTGGCTTCATTCTAGCATGCATTAAAGATTCTTATCTAACAGTGCTGTGCTCTGTTGAGCTTCTGGGTAGCTTTTGTTCAGGTAAGCTGGGAATCCTGACTAATGTGACATGTTGGCAGACAAGTTGTATATGCACCCTTCAGTTAGCCAGCTTCTTTCAGGTATGGAGCAGCCAGCCAATGGTTGAAGGCAGACTCAACAGCCGGTCTGGCCAATTTCTAAATGAGGGAGGGCAGTGCCCTTTTTGTATTTGCTTTAGGCAGCAAAACATTTTTTTCCCAGCCTAAGCTATGAAGTGGAAAACAGGCAAAAACAAGGCATCAGCTGCCTGAGGCAGAGCAGCAAAATCACATCTTCTGACTTGCCCAGCTTAAGGTGCAAAGTAACCAAGGCCACCCAAGTTCTCCTGGCAGCTGAGACAGAAAACTCCAAGCTCATTTCTCTCCCTCTCTGATGGTAAAAATATATTGATACATGACACGTAACAGTTTGTCATCTTTTCTTGACACCCTGAAGCTGATAACTCTCACTTGGGATAGACCCAGGTGACCAGCTTAAAGTGCTGTCCTCCAGTCCACAAGGCAGAAAGTATGCTAGCACAGACCGTTCTGTCTACATAGCTGATTTCTACCTCATTACAGCCCATGGTCACTGCCTCATTAACGAGGCCAGTGAGTGGTATTGTTCTACCACTTTACTATGGGGCAAATTAAGGTACAATGTTTGGTGGGTTTCCTGGGGGTGGGAAAAACATCTACCAATTCCTCTCCCTAATATGGATGGGGGCTGGGGCTGGGGCTGGGGAGAAGTGAAATTTGACAGATAGCAACAGCACGGGTTTAGCTATCTCAAAACCAGATCCACTGAGGTGGAGGGGGGCTTTTCAGTCGTCCTCTCCTAGGATGCCTCTGTGCATACCTGGATGGCCTACCGTGCCTGATGCACAGAGATGGGATGGCAGAAGCTTAGCCTGCTTCACTCAGTAGAGCAACCAACTGTGAGTTCATGCCCTTTGGCCTGTACTGCTCTGCAAAGCAACCTGCCTGTCAGTCAAGGATCACTCTGTGGGACAATGCAGACTGAAGTGTCTGCACCGCCCCACTGTGTAAATGGTCAGCAGTGCAAGAGGCTGAATGGCACAGGCCCTTCAGTCTGTGCCATCCCATCAAATGATCTGCTTGTCAGTTGGGGCACCCCTTTCTATATTTGCCAGCTGGTGTAGAAAAAAATGCTTGCAGAGCCCCAACATGTCCCTGGCAAAAGCAGCCCAAAAGCCAGGGACAATATGCATTCATTCTTTTTCTTTGTTCCCATCTGGGTTTGTTATCTCTGCCATCTTTGTTCCTTTTCTTGTTGTTTTCTTGTTTTAAATGCTTCTAACAATTTGTAAACCACCCAGGGTCACTCGGAGTCAAACAGATTATTATTATTATTATTATTATTATTATTATTATTTAGATTTATATGCCCTTGATTGGCACTCAAAACATCTAGGAATTTTTGATATTTCTTTTGATTGACTAAAAGCACTTTTGTCTCATCTAGATTAAGAATCAATGTATTTTTTCATGCAGCATATTATTGATATCAGATACCTCTTTTCAAACTTGAACAACTTCCTTGGATTTTAACTCTTGAGAATTTTAAACCAAGGTAGAAAGATATAGTCTTCACTCCTGGTTGAATTACTGAAAAAGAAAGAGAGATCTATACAGGCTGCTTAGTGACCTAATCCCTAGAAATGTTACATCTGTTCTCCAACATCCCCAGTTGTTGTTTTTTAAACTGCAGCCAGACACAAGCAAATCTGTTGCTCCCAGAACAAACTTGTAGATTCAAGAACAACTTGAATCTATAAAATTAAAGGAATGCATAAATTGCATTTTGTATAAAACTAAAGGAATGCAAAAATGGCATTTTTTTGGTGATTGGAAAAAAGTGGTTCATCATCTATATCTATTTCATCCTAAAAGGCACTGCACAAAAAGAGTCGCTGTTCTTTACAAGATCGCCAACAATCTTTCCAAGAAAAAGGCAGCTGTAGAGTCTCTACTCAGCATGCAGAACTTTCCAGAATTCATTTCTGGCCTCTCCAGATAAGGCCGAGAAAGACTCCCATTTGCTACCCTGGGTTGCTGGCAGGGAGCTTATGTATCTTATCTGAATTGGGGGGGGAGGAAACTCATGGCATAAAATAGCTACAGCTTTTTCAGTGCTACAAGAATGTTACAAGTGTGGGGCATCAGGGGTCAGATTTGGGGAATTTTTGAAAATTGCTCCCAGGTCATTCTTGCTTCATGGAACAAAATATCTTGTGCCATTGCTGAGCCTTTTATGATTTTAATCTATATTGTCTCACTTCTTTAAAAAATTGTTTGACTGCATTGGTTTTCTGAAAAACAGTACTAAACTGTACAGTGCTGTTGACACTGACACTGACAAGATTGATCCTGTGTTAATCAACCATGTGAAATATGAGATTATCAAGATGAAATGCAACCAGATTGGTCTTTTCTGGCCAAGTTTATACCACTAGAGCTGAAAAACAGCAGTCCTGTGACTTGAATACATAACAGGATTTATGTAGGCCGCATTGACATGGATTTGGGAGTAACACCTGCATCAATGCCTTTTTGCATATAATATATTCTATGTGCAATGGTCCTCACTCTGCAGGAAGTATGGTCCCCAGAAAAGCATCCTGGATGATTCTGAATTTTTCTAATCTATTCCTGGAAGAGGAAAGGTTAACCTGAGATATGCCTCCCAGCCCCCAGAAAACTTTCCAGGTTGCTTAACATTAGAGTTCCAGGGTTGACAGACAAAGAACAGAAAAACTAGAGGGTGTGTCAGAACAAGGCATGGATCTTATTTATCTATGTGTACCTGACATGTCTCCAGAACGAGGGTGAAATTATGCCAGCCTGAGGCTAAGTAAGAAGGAATGAAAAGAAAAAAGTTTCTTGGCTTCTCCTCTGCTTTTCACCTGCTGGTACAGATTTCCTTAGGATTTTGGGTTCACTTTTTTTTTCTTTCTCTCATCTACTTAGCACATTCAGCAATAAGGTATGAAACTGTCAGATGCTTCTGAAAAAATGTAACCCAGGGAGTGACAAGAATTCATATTATTTCTTTTCCTGGGTAACTGATTATGAAATAATTCTGATCTCCTTGTGATTCCTGGCAGCTTGGGAGTGGGAACTATATCTGAGTGTGCGTGCCTCCTGAACTGTCTTTTCGATCAGAACAGAACTGTAGAAAAAGGAATCAAGATCTGAAAAGAGAAGAATATGTACACACAATCTAAAACTCTTCAACTATATTAATAGGAAAAAATGAATTTTATTTATAATAATAGATGTCTTTATAGCCAAAAGACCCAAATAGGAAATTACAAATATAATCTAAAATTTGGCATTAGATAAAACAGTTTAACAAATAAAATAATTTAGAAATATTACACAAATTTAAAACTCTAACTTATTGATGTTTTATTAAAGACCTTGTTTTTATAACCATAGTTAAAAATCTGGCTGTTGCCTCTGTAATTTTAGGATTTTCATCTGGGAGCAAAATTTTAACATACTGAGAAATCTCTGTTCCTGGTCTTGATTTTAAAATTAGCCAGATAATATCCTCCCTAAAACTCTTGTAAAATTCACAATACAATAAAGTATGATCCACTGTTTCAAGATCAATACCATTATAGGACAACATCTTTGAGGGATGGGAATCTTTTGAAATCTACCATATAGCACATTTGATGGCAACACATTTCATCTGGCTTTTGAAAAGGCTATTCCATATTTACTTTAATGTAAACTATTAAGATAAATAGGAAGCTGAAAAGTATATTTGTAATTAATTCCAAAAGTAGATGTGAGGGCGATCTGGCTGTGGCATCTGTCACCCCATTGATTGCCAGGGTTGATTTTTATTTATTTCTGTTTTTTTTTTCCTATTAAAGAATCTTCATGCTTCACTTAAGAATATGGACTGTGCTACTAACTGTTGGATTTCATCCTTTCTCATACTCTATAGATAAATGTAGATTATATGGCTTCGGCATCACTCATTTGGTTGTTTTGTTTTTTTAACCATCTTGTCTGAAAGATTTCTGGAGAATTTCGAAGCTTCCATACTACATCAGGATCTTTGAGCCTGCTAAGTGGCTTGTGTGTGTGTGAGTGTGTGTGTATGTGTGTGTCTAGTCTTAGATTAGTTCTTGGAACTATACACAAGCTGTGCGGTCTGAGATTGTGCATCCTTATGTAAAATTATTGTATTCCATACAGAGGTAAGATCAGAAATTTTGGGAAAACACTTAACAAGATAGGATCATGCATTTCTATGGTTACTGCAGTAATGTAGAGGGATCTGTTTAGTTGTGCATCACCAATGCCAGCTGTGTTTGTACAAAAGGTGGAGTGGAAAGAGGGAAAACAACAAGAAATTGTGGTCCTGCTATTTGACAGCAACCAAAACAAGTGAGTCAAAACATATACACGGAAACAAGGCAGGTTGAATTTTATGATCAACTTCCCCCAAGTCTGGCATCAACATTCCTCAAGCTCAGCAGGATTCAGTTAGGCAGAGCATATACTTCCTGTTGTATTATGTGTAAATATGTGCTCACTTTGAAAAGCACACAGCTGGATTAAAATGCAAAATTGGATTAGATTTGCCTCTTCCACATTTTTCCAATTTTGTATTTTCAAATGCTTGGGAAAATATGAACTCCACAAATATTTTTTTAGTTATGAGTGCTATATTCTGTATTTAGTGAAGAAATAATACATTGGATATTTTAATTTGAGGTTGTTTTAAACTATAGGATAAAGCAGAACTATAGGATAAAGGTTTAAACTATAGGATAAAGCAGAAATATAAACCAAGTTGATAATATGAACCAGCTGATTTCTGTGAGAACTTGTGGCAGTGGGGCAACACGGTGACATAGAGCAATAGACACAGAGACTTAATCGACCATCAGCCCATCTGTTTTTCCAGCCTTTACACTGCATATTAAATATGATGGGAATACTTTAGGTTCCTTTTCAGATCTAAGCTGACATTCATAGCTTATTGAGCATGCCATCCAATAAGTCTTCATTCTTGCTACTTTCAAACTGCTCAATAGGAGAGTGTCCTTCCTTCCAATCTCCAGATCCTGCCCACTGTGCATTTGAACTTGTACAGGTACTGAATTAGCAAAAATCCCTTAATTCCCCCTCCACAAAAATAAAACAACTTAGTTGTTCTCCTCCTCCCTTCTAACCACTAATCTATGTATTTGTATGGAACTACTTTGTTTAGTGCTGCAAAAGTGAAAAAAAGAAAAGGGGCGTTGGTGGTGAAAGAAAATCATTGTATAGAATATAAGCAAATACCTCTGGATGGGGCAGCACCATGGTAATATAGCATGAAACCTTCCTGGAGAAGCCTTCCTAAATGGTGACAATTATCATGATATGGCAGCAGCAAGAAAATTGTATTCAGAAGTCCTTCCAAGTGACAACAAACTTGGTGGTATCACCTTAAGCTCAATACAAAAGCCTTTCTGTACCATATAAAGAGTTCAGTCATAAGTAATGAATACACAAATACTTGTACCTGGCTGCTCCATGGATGTGGAGGAAGATGCTTTAGAGGTTCAGGAAGAGAAAATAAATTGCCTATCTGTAACATTCTGGTTTCAGATGGAAATGAAATTCTGAAGCTCTGTACAGGCATAGGGAGATACAGTTTTAAGGAAGGCCAATAGGATCAGGGCCATCTGAACCTAAGGGGGAACGATGTTCCATAGGGCTGACACTGCAACTGTGAAGGCATGCCTCTTGGTCCTTTATTTTGTAAAAGGGGCCCACATTTGCCCACTCTGCTAGATGAGATAAGCAAAGACAATTAGACATTGGAAGTCCCAGAAATAACCTGGCCCTATGCCATGAAGGGTTTTATAGGTGATAACCAGCAACTTGAATTGCACCCAGAAGTCTATAGGAAGCTAATGCAGCTCACAAAGTAGGGTGTTATATGGGCTCATCAACATGCACCCATAACAATTCAAGCCATGCATTTTGGATCATTTGCAGCTTCTGGATGGTTCTTAAGGGCAAACCCATGTAGAGAGCATTACAGTGGTTCAAATGGAAGGTGACCAGGGCATGATTGACTGTGAGCAGGGCCTCTTTATCTAGGAACAAGCACAGTTGCGCATAAAGTGGATCTGTGCAAAACCTTTCCTGGCCAGGGCTGCCACCTGCTCTTCCAGCAGATCCAAGAATTCAAGAAGACCCCTAAATTGCACACCAGTTCAGTCTGGGGGAGTGCAGCTCCATTCAGAATTAATGGAGGGGAATCTCCAGAATAAGACAGCCATGAAGTCCACAGCCACTTGATCTTTTGTTTGGAAAAAGAGCAAATCTTCAAATATCAGGTTAACTTTGAGATAGCTCTGTGACATGCAAATGGCCAGTAGATGAATATTCTATGGGTAGAGTACTACAATTGCCTGCAAATATTCACAATTTGTATGTTATCTTTTTATCATCACTTTGAAAATTCTGTTGTGTGAACAGGCGTATGTGTATGGAGGTGCATATAACATGATGTATATATACATATAAAATGGCAAGCATGTATACTAAAGCTACCAAATTCAGGCTACATAAATCTGGATGACCTGTATATGGAGCAATGATACAGAAAACTCTTTTCTGCTGTCTCATGATCATCTGGATTTTTGCAGCCTTAATGTATATCGTAGGCACCTCCATCAAAAGGTTTGCAATGATCAGTACTTCCTGGTGGTCATGAACACAGGGGCAAGTACGTTACCTGAGCAGTCCTTATAGCCTCCTCTTACTGTCAAATGCCAGAGGCCAGTTTAACAAGGAATTACAGAGATAGCCTTGGGAGATATCTTGGACCATTTGAAGTCATTGGTTTTCCACCAATGGCAATAATGAGTCTTCTGTTGGTTTCATAATCACTTATCTGCCTGAAGGATAGGCCAGTTGTCTCTTGCTGGGAGTTGTTGACTCTTGCAGCACATCAACTTCTTATTCATCCCTCAAATGCATAAAAAACCTCAAGGTTTAAACAAGTTCCATAGCTGTTCATATCCTTGGATACCTTATTGTGCAAATGCCTTGAAATGGATAACCTTTGTTTAAAGACCAAAGCAAACAAAAAGTATTTATATCAGGATTGTCCAATGCTTGAACAAGTTATTGGGGAAGAGCTAAAGATCTTGATTAAATTACCCTCAGATTTCCCCTCTCCTTTTTGCTGAATCATGCCCCCAAACTTCTAACAGGGATAACTAATGCAAATAGTAAAGGGGCTTAGCGCCTCCCCTCATCTTATGCATGTTATGCCCGAGACATGACATAACCTGTGACTTTTCAAACAACCCAAAAGTAATAGGGAACCTAAGCCATAAAGTGTCAAACTGAACAGACAACTACTAGTAATTTTTCAACAGCTTAATGCAGAGCCAAATGCAGACTCTAACTTAAATTGACATTATATAGTATCTTTCTGATTCATGAAACGAGTACTTTCATATTCACCTTTTACAATGTGATGTGAAGCCTGTTCAGTAAATCATAATATACAAAGTAGCCCCGATCTCTTCAGCTATGCTAACAATTGTTCTCAACACCTTGATGAGATGTGGAGCTACAAAATTTAATAGGTGTCCCTGGTTTCAAAACATTTCAGCTTTGAAAAAATAGTTTGAATGTAGCCCAAATCTACAAATTACAAAAATCATTGCCTGTCTCCTCTCCCCTAAGATGCTGCCATGTGCTTTGAAGACTGAATGTTTGCCTCTTACCTGCAACATATATCTCAGAGAGCCATGTGGCAACTTATTACCACAAAGGAAGTCAAGGTAAATTCTTTCACAGGGGCTGACCTAAGTCTCATTCTATAACTCAAAAGGTATTGTTTTAAAATGTATCCAAATTTAGTTTAGTTTTTACATATTTAAATTGTGTAATGTTTGAATTATCCAACACATAAAGTTCTGTTCATAATAAACATGAAATTGCTATGGACCTTCTTGGTAGCAACCTACCAGAATTGTTTTATCGCAATTCCCATGGAATTGAACATAATCTGTTCAGCTCCATTTAATTTTTGTGTCATATCTGCAGAACAGAGTCCTACTAGATGGGATTATTCATTCAGAGTTCAACATATGACTGGTAGCATTTGGCATTCAATCATTCGGACTCATCTCTGATACAAAGAAACCAAAGAAGAGCTGCAGACTGTTAAGGGAGAGACTGTTGGACTGTTGGACCGCAATCGGTCAACCAATAAAAACACATATCTTGTGCTATCTAATTGCTTTCAGAGTAGCTCATAATGATGAAGTGGCCAAAAATAAAAATAAAAACAGGCATTAAAACAACTTCTAAAAAATAAAAGAAAGCCAAGACAAGCTGGGCATTTAAAGAGGCCTGGTGTCATCTGCTCCTGCTCTGCAGCATCACTAGAAGCCCAGAAATACCCCTTTAGTAGGTGGCAACTATTGGGTGCCAGATAACCACCATTCTATCCTCCTGGGCATTTCACGTTTTTAGACTGTCTGTAATGTCATTTCCTCTAAATGGCTCTTCATTTGTTGGCTGAAATGTCATTGCCTCCTTAGCTTTGGAATTTGGCTGATTATCAGGAATTTTACTGTTTATCAGGAATGACACCAGGCCTCTTTAAATGCCCAGCTTGTCTTGGCTTTCTTTTATGTTTTTAGAATTTTTTATGGTTGTATCGAGAATTATATTGAGAAATATAATTTTGATAAATGAAATTGAGTCCAAAGGAGGATGGGTGGTAAAAGAAGGGACCCTCCCTAGTTTTCAGGAGAGTAAAAGTGAAGGAAGGGAGGGCTACTTTCAGACTTGCAAGATTTTGTTAATTTAACCTTACAATAAAGATAGAGCTAGTACTCCTGGTTGTGCTTCTTGTCTGGACTACCTTGCAAGACTAACATCAAGTGGACAAATGGATTGTGGCAATGTCAGAATTCGCAGAAATGACAAAGCACACCTGTTTGGTCAGAGAAAAAAGCAACAAAAACTTTTCTGAAAGACTGGAAACCTAGTATGGATGCTTTGCTGAAAGAAGGAAAAAATGATATGATGATTTATGGTTTGAAAATTTAAAAAGATGTGGATTAAATGAGGAGCTGAAGGGATTTACATAATATCTAAGAGGGAGGAGAGATTACAAGATTGTAATTATCTGTTGAAGAGAAGGTCAGAAGTCATTATATTACATGACTTTCTTTCCTTTCCTTCTTTCCTTCTTTCCTTCCTTCCTTCTTCTTTAGATTTGTCCTTTACTTTAAGTAAAATTCTTAATATAAATAAATAAATAAAATTTTCATGACTGCATGAGCCAGACTGTTTGGACATGATGGGAGTTTAATCTGAAGATCTTAGAGGCAATAAGTCACAGAATATCGCCTTATGGATTTTGTTAAAATGGATGACAGATTGGAATCTTTACCTTGAAATGTTAATCCACCCAAACATTCACAGCATGCAAGTCTTAAGCCATAATAACATTACCCAGTCTGGACTCTAAATTTGTTTTTCAGTCATAACAAATTCTCTGACACGGCATTAATCCATTAAACAAAAATAAAACATGGGTTGAGATTTGGTTTTTATTTACCACTAGAAATAGAAGCTCTCTCTTTCTCAGTTTGGGGTTTAGATGTTCTGATTTGTTAAAGCAGGGGAGGGATAAGACTAAACACGGCTTATATTAAGCAGCATACACCCACGTTTTTTAGAACAGAATAAGTTTTCAAAATATTGAGCTTTCAGGACATATGACTAATATCAACTGATATTTTTCAATGTTTTCATTAGAAAATTGTTTTCTTCCAAGTTAGGTTCAGAAAACACATAGGAAAATTGTTTTAATAGGACCTGCTAACATTTGTGTGCATAACATTGGGAGACTATTCAAAGGCGGCATTTATGACTCTCTTACTCTAAATGGCCCCTTCCTATTCTATTATGATATGACCCAGGGAAGATTATGATGGCAGATTTCTATATGGTTACTTGGAAGATCAGAATTGTGTATATCTTTGACATGCACACTTATATACTTGTCAGAAATTTTAGTCCTGTTCTCTTTTTTGTTATTTTAGGCTAGTTTTTGCTTTCAAAACATGGAGAAAATGACAGAACATGGAGTGCAAGAACAGTATTTAACTGATTGATTAATTGATTGATTGATTGATTGATTATGTGCCATCAAGTTAGTGTCAGCTCTTAGCAACCTCAAAAATAGATTTTCTCGATGACAATCTGTCCCTAACCTCCTTCAAGTTTTCCAGAAGTGCTGACTATCCTCTTCTTCTCTAGGTATTTGCATAATGTGCCTGAAGTAAGATAATTTGAGCCTCAAGCAAAAACTCTGGATTACTCTGTTCTATGTCCATTTGTTTATTTTCTTGACTATTCATGGTATTCTTAGGAGTTTTCCCCAACACCAAAGTTCAAAAGTGTCAATACTGTCTGTATCCTACTTCTTCAAAGTCCAACTTTTGCTTCTACTGTGTCATGGGGAATATCATTGCCTGAACTATTCTGTTCTTTGTAGGTATAGAAACATCAGGGCCTCTGAATTTATTTTCTAAGATATTCATGGCTACTCTACCAAGTACTAGTCTGTGGCTTATTTCTTGACTGCTTGTTCCTTTACTTTTTACATTTTTTTTTTTTTTTTGTGCCTTCAAGTGTTGACTCCTGGTTACTGCCTGGACTAGTCCCTGCAGTTTTCTTGGCAAAATTTAGCCACTGCCTTCTTCCTAGGCCTGAGAGAGAGTGACTGGCCCAAGCTCACCCAACTCGCTTTGTGCCCAAATTAGCAGAACTAGAACTCACAGTCTCCCAGTTTCTAGCCTGGTGCCTTAACCACTACACCAAACTGGCTGATGGTTGATCCTAAAAGGCAGAAGCTATCATTTCAGTATCTTTGTTGTCAGTTCTAAGGCTGGTTGTTGTACCTGTTATCATTAGTTTAGTTTTCTTTATATTAATTTTAGTCCCATATCTTCACTATGCTCCTTGACTTTTATTACTAGAGCTTTCAGATCCTTTGCATTTTTGGCTATCAGAGTAGTGTCATCAGCATAATGCAGATTACTGATGTTTCCTCCACCAGTTTTAAAACCACATTCATCATTCAATCCAGCTTCTCTTAATTAATTAATTAATTCAACGTATAGGCTGAATAAATACGGGGAGAGTATACAACCTTGTTGCACTCCTTTACCAAGCTGAAGCCAGTATTTTCTCCATATTCTGTCCATACTGTGGCTTCCTGACTTGCATATAAGTTTTACATGAAGACAATGAGATGTTCTGGGATTTCCATTTTTCTAAGCCCATTCCACAGTTTGACATGATCAACACAATCAAAGATCTTTCTATAATCAATGAAACACATACTGACTTCTTTTTGGTATTCTTTGGCTTTCTCAACTATCTATCCAGCATGCATCAGCAATAATATCTTCTGTTCCTCTGCCTTTTCTAAAGCCCATTTGAACTTCTGACATCTCCTTTTCTGTGTAGGGCTCTAATCTGCATTGGATGATCCTAAGCATTATTTTGTTAGCATGTAAAAAATAAGATTACTGCATGACAGTTTGCACACTGTGCATTCTTTTTTTTATTGGAATGTAGATTGACCTCTTCCAGTCTGTTGGCCACTGTGTCATTCCCCAGATTTGCTAGCATAGCTTGCTTAAAATCTTTACTGTCTCTTCTTTTGTTGCTTGCCATATTTCTGGGGGTATTCCATCAGTTCTTGTAGCCTTCTGACTTGGTAATGACTGAAATGCTGATTAACTTCATCTTCTAATACTAGTGGTTCTTGTAAGTAGGGAATATCTTCTGAAGTATATTGAATGTTGACATATTTCAGTATACTCCTTCCATCTTTGTTTGATCACCTTTAAATCAGTTACTGACTTATCAGTTACTGATTTATCAATCCATTGGTATTCTTTAGCATACCAGTTTGAGGTTGGAAACTCCTTCTGAGTTCAGAGATCTTTTTGAAGACTTTTCTTGCTTTTCCATATCTGTTTCCTACTTCTATGTCTTTACATATGTTATTGTAATACTACTTCTTGTTTCTTCTAACAGCTGTCTGAAAATCTTTGTTAAGTTCCTCCCTGAGAGTTTTGTCTTTGGCTTCTCTTCTCTTCTCTTCTTGACAATTTCTGCAGTTTGTTCTGACATTCAGTTTTCTTTCTTCTGTTTCTTCATTTTTAGCAGTCTCTTTTCACATTCATACTTGACAACTTCTTTAAGTTCATTCCACAGTTCCTCTCATTTTCTATCAACGAGTTTCAGGATTTCAAAGTGTTTCATGATGCTCTACTTGCAAATGGTGGATATATGCTCAAAATCTTATTGTGGAAACTGGTTGGCTTTGTTCTTCTGCTTTAGCTTAATTTGGAACTTGCACATGCGGAGTTCATGACCTGTTCCGCACTTAGCACCTGGCCATATCTTTGATGCTATAACTGAGCTCCTTCACCTCATTTTAGCAATAATGTAGTCAATTTGATATTTATATATCCCATCTGGTGATGTTTGTGAATACAGTCATAATTTTGGTTGTTTGAAGACAGTGTTAGCAATGAAGAAATCACTGGAGTTGCAGAAATTGATAAGTCATTTTCTTGCTTCATTTCTGTTTCCTAAACTATACAGTTCAACATTTTCCTCCTTAATATTTCCGGTCTCCATTCACAACCAGCACATCCTGCCTGCATATTGTGTCAATTTCAGATTGAACTTGGTCATAAAATTCATCAACCTCCTCTTCATCTGCATCAGTGGTCCCAATTCACTGATTCCTAGGATGTCTATTTGTAGTCATTTTATTTCATCTTTCACTGTGTTGAGTTTTCCTGTGTTCACACATCTTACATTCCATGTTCCCAATGAGTCTGTCTTATAGCTGCAGATTTTCTTTTCCTGTATGGCAACATCAGCAACTAGACGTCCCAAAAGCTTCAACTTAGCCACATCATAAGCACCATTATACTCTAAAATACTCTCAGCTCTTCCTCAGTAGGATTTTGAGTGCCATCTGACCTGAGGAGCCCATCATCTGGCACTGTATCATCAGTCATTTTATGTTTTCTATCCATGTGGTTTTCTTGCTAAAAATATAGGAGTGGTTTACTATTGCCTTATTCCTTACAAACAAACAAACAAATGTTGTGTCTCACAGTGTGTTCTTACTGTCACAAAACTTCCTCAAAAAGGAGAAGTGTGGGATGATGAGGCTTTGGCATTTAACCAAGGTGACTCCATACACAAGCCAATACATCAGGAAACCCTCTCTTGAGTCCATGTCACTTTTTCCCTTAAAAATAATTGCTATGTAGCTAAGGTTTTATTTTTATTTGCCAGTGCAGAATAAGGATCTGTTATTAGACAACATAGTGACACCTAGGAAATGTTTCTTCCTGTCTCTCTATGAGATTTTGTGTAAGTCACTGAATATCTCCAAGAACATGTCAATATTCAACTTTCATGTTCATGTTACTTGCTTCACTTTTATATTCAAGCAACTATCACTTGTTTGCAATTCATTTTCAATTAAATATTTGGTATTCATGCATGCTTGATTTAATAGGCCAGCAGGCTATCCCACCTTCTGTTTTACTGCAGTTTTTAAAATTATCAAGGAATCAAACAATGAATCAATCACTCTTTTGAAATAGGAAAAATAGTCATAAATTCAGTTATTTCTATTCCTTTTGTTACTCATTACATGAGAGCTGCTAAAACATGCAATATTTTAGTATAGTTTTCAATAGCAACTATAATGTACAAATGTGCAGTTTTAAGGATTTTCAATATCCAACACAGTTCAGAAACAGTCCAGCATGCCTTCCCTCTGAACATTATCACTCTGTTCTTGTCATAGTCATGAAACCTAGATTGGCAGATCAATGTATCTTTCAGCCAGCATTTTTCCCATTGGTGAGACAGTAACTTCCTCTTCTACTTCAGTTTCTTAAGAGGTTGTTAGCAGTTTTGGGAGAAATTGTTAAGAGGAAAGGTGACTCAGTCCTGAGATTTGTGGAAATTTAGAAGTTTGGTTCTAATTCTAAACTTCTGTTTAGAAACCTCACATTGCAAGAACCATATGCATAGGAATTTACAATCTAGCATAGTTCAGCATTGTAAGCGGTGCCTAGTCTGGAAAAGCAGAAGTACCAGTCTTTCATTAATAAGTGTAAGTAGCATTAATTTAAATGAAGTCGCAAGGATCATATTCTAGCTTTCTAAGAAACACTAGGAACCTGAGTAAAGTTTTGAGTTATATCTGCAAAATTCAGCTGCAAGTGTATTGTTTCATCAGGCATAAGAAGAAATGTCTATTTCCAACTTTTAGGGGTACTTGTAGGGCTACAAGATCTTCCCAACCACTGGTGTATATATTGTTATATGTCACTGGTGTTTTGTATGTATCACGCAATGTCTTATATGTATTCATTTGCTATTTTTAATTAATAAAGTTTTAAAAAAAAGATCTTCCCAACCACTGGATGAAAACTAAGATGCACAGAAAATTGTAACTCTTTGCTGCCATCTTGGTTGGTTGGTTTTGAAGTTCAGATCCAGTAGCCCTAGTGTTTAGAAATTTTGGATTGGATTTTGGATCTGTTTCAAGTCATCAGTAAATTGTCCCTGTTGATTGTAGCAAGAGATTAGACAAATTAAAAAATAGTGCAAGTTAAACAAGGTGTGTACTGTTCAGCTTTTACAAGATTTTTTCCAGGCATGGAAAGCTGCCATTACCCTGAGTATTGACCATGTTGGCTGAGGCTGATTGGAACTGAAACTTGCAACATCTATAAGAATATGGGTTCTATTTATTTATTTGTTTGTTTATTTATCATATTTATATGCCACACATTTCACAGAAATGTGACTTTTTATGGTACAATAAAACCATAAAAAACAGTAATTACAAAAACACCCTACAATCAAAACATTAATATTATTATTATAAAAAACAGAAGGGCTAGGGAGAGCATTAGATGTTACGCACAATGTTGCCACCTCATTAAATCTCCATTCCTGTGAGACCCCCAAGCCTGCTGAGAAAGTTTCCTCCAGATTGAGATCGCAACTCTCACAATTTCCAACCAGCTGAGAATTCTAAGAATTGCTGTTGTAACATATCTGGGAACATGGGTGCCAATTCTGAGTAGATTGCTTTCCATATCTGAGAAATAGGTTATGAAGAGCTGTTAGGCATAAGAATATAAGGAGAATGTTGCTAGGTAGGCCAAAGTCTACCTAGTTCAGCTTCTGTATCACATAGTGACTAGCCACGTTCATATAGAAATGCCAGTTGTGAGGAGAGCAGCAGGAAATGTCTTAATAGACTCTTGGTCTTACTGAATAGGATGTTTGTTTGTGGGTCTCAAGATATCTCAAAGCCTTTGTAGCCAGCTCAAACATTTAGTCACCCCACCCCTGGAGTATTTAAAGTACTATGTTGCTAATCCCAGGTAATTTCTTTCTGTCCTTCTTCTCAGGCATATGTGCCAGAGCACATGTTCTTGGATTCTCCTTCTGGTAGGATGTAGGTGCTTGGTTTTGCCTATTTGTATAATTTAGGAATGTATTTCTCGTAAATAAACCATCCATCTGTTGCAGTTATAAAACCTGCAGGGTCACTCATATCTATACACTGAATGTTTCACCCTCCAACAGTCTAGAGGAAAGGAAGTCTCTGAGTACAAAGAAGTACCAAAGAAATAGGCATGTAGTATCATACGTCTTACATACTAGATGACAAGAGCATCGGAGGAGGACCCAGACTAAAGCTCCTTCCACACCTAGACTTTATAGAAATGCAACGGCTGTTCATTAGGTATAAGATAAACAGTATAGTGCGATACTCACTAATTTATAATATATATATTATAATTTATAATATATCCATGAGGCATACATGTCATAACTGTAGGAAAGGAAAAAATGCTAGAAAGATCAAATATTTTTGTTGAGCATTAGTTCTGTAGTTGCAGGTCCAAATTGCTGCCATATTTTAAAGTTTTGTTTTCTATTTGTGTGCATCAATTCAAACCATCGTTCATTCAATCCTGCACATTCATTTTAACTCATTCAATCCTGCACATTCATTTTAATTCATTCAATCCTGCACATTCATTTTAAAAACAAGACAATCCTTTCCTGCCCACCATTCCTTCAGAACAAGTATCAGTGAATAATATAATTTCTTCTAGTGAGTCATAATTCCTTCTAGTATGCTTCACAATGCCCATAGAAAACTGCCCAGCTAGATTTTTCCTGCATGTATATTGTAGATAAGTAGTTTGTATCTTCACTTAGCATCATCTCACAGTACTGCCACTGACACAGATATTATATGGAAGTGGTGACTGCCTAAAAGAACTGTCATAAAAGCAGTCAGGGGAAATGGGTTTTTAAGGTAACAATATCAGGAGAGGAGGGTGTAATGTGTGTCATGTGTTCCTGAGTGGGGAATTCAACGGACAAGTTGGCTAGATCCATCCTTGGATCTTCAAAGAAGCACAAGAGCCAAAGATACTCCAACTAACATCTCAGAACAAATTGTGAAACAAGCCAATACTGGAGAACTCATTTAGGACTTCTCCAAACTTTGCTTTGTCCCAAATTAATTTCAGTTCATTTTGCAAGTTGAAAGCATAGACAGACAAAGGAGGACAAAGTATGTTGCTCATTATCAATAACATTGCAAATCATGTTTGATATACAGTACTATGCAAACAATTTAGGCATGTGTGAAAAAATGCTGTAAAGTAAGAATGCTTTCAAAAATATATATTGTAATTGTTTATGTTTATCAATTTACAAAATGCAAAGTGAGCAAACAGAAGAGAAATCCAAATCAAATCAATATTTGGTGTGAACACCCTCTGCCTTCAAAACAGCATCAATTCTTCTAGGTACACTTGCATGCAGTTTTTGAAGGAACTCGGCAGGTAGGTTGTTCCAAACATCTTGAAGAACTAACCACAGATCTCCTGTGGATGTAGGCTGCCTCAAATCCTTCTGTGTCTTCATGTAATCCCAGACAGACTTGATGATGTTGAGATCAGGGCTCTGTGGGGGCAAAACCATCACTTCCAGGACTCCTTGCTCTTCTTTATGCTGAAGATAGTTCTTAATGACATTGGCTGTATGTTTGGGGTCGTTCTCCTGCTGCAGAATCAATTTGGGGCCAATCACATGCCTCCCTGATGGTATGGCATGATAGATAAGTATCTGCCTGTATTTCTCAGCATTGATCTTGACCAAATCTCCAAGTCCATTTGCAGAAATGCAGTCCCAAACTTGCAAGGAACTTCCTCCATGCTTCACTGTTGCCTGCAGACACTCATTATTGTACTGCTCTCCAGCCCTTCAGTGAACTGCCTGCCTCCTGCTACAGCCAAATATTTCAAATTTTGACTCATCAGTCCAGAGCACCCCAGTTCCTATGTTTTTGTGCTTAGTTGAGTCACTTAACCTTGTTTCCATGTCGTAGGTATGGCTTTTTGGCTGCAATTCTTCCATGAAGACCACTTCTGGCCAGACTTCTCCAGACAGTAAATGGGTACACCTGGGTCCCACTGGTTTCCACCAGTTCTGTGCTGATGGCACTGCTGGACATCTTCTGAAGTTGAAGGGAAGTAAACATGATGTGTCTTCCATCTGCTGCATTAAGTTTCCTTGGCTGACCACTGTGCCTACAGTCCTCAACGTTGCCCATTTCTTTGTGCTTCTTCAAAAGAGCTTTAACAGCACATCTTGAAACCCAGTCTGCTTTGAAATGTTTGCCTGGGAAAGACCTTGCTGATGCAATAGAACTACCTTGTGTCTTGTTGCTGTGCTCAGTCTTGCCATGGTGGATGACCTGTGACACGAAACTGGCTTCCACAACCTCACCTTAGTAGCAGAGTTTGGCTGCTTCTCACCCAGTTTTAAGCCTCCTACACAGCTGTTTATGTTTCAGTTAATGACTGTGTTTCAACCTACATATGAAATTGATGATCATTAGCACCTGCTTGGTATAATTGGTTAATCATACACCTGACTCTAATCCTGCAAGATCCCTGACTTTGTGCAAGTGTACAAAATGTGCAAGTGCAAGAATTGATGCTGGTTTGAAGCCAAAGGGTAGTCACAACAAATATTGATTTGATTTAGATTTTTCTTCTGTTCTCTCCCTTTGCATTTTGTAAATTGATAAACATAAACAATTACATATATCTTTGAAAGCATTCTTACTTTACAGCATTCTTTCACACCTGCCTAAAACTTTTGCACACTACTGTATGGCAGGTTCAGAAAATCCTATTTCAAAAAACCTCCAGAGTGCAATCTGGAAAAAATTGTAAGTTCACAAGATTGTGAATTGCTGAAAAAACAGATTTTAAAGAGAAGAAATTTCTGAAAGCAAACATCATTGTTGCATCATATTGCATTGTCTTGCTACACCTTTTCAGGCTTCTATCATGCTTTCAAGTTCTGCTGTTTGAAGAGCTGTCTTAGTTTTAATAAGTGAATTCCTTAAAAAAGGCTCTTTTTTTTCAGGTTCACACAGAAGGCTGAAAAAGGTTAGGTTCCTTTAACAAATAGCAGAGAGATGCTATGTTTGTACAAGGTCCTCAGCACTTCTTTCCAATTATTTTTGAAGGATGCACAGTCCAAGTGCCTAGACATGTTAATCCCATATCTCAAAAATGCAGTTTTGAAATTCTTAAGAAATTCACTATCTTCTAGCTGCACCTTTCATAACTATTCCAGTAGCTGAAGGGTCTTTTGAGGACATCATATTGCAGCTTTTTATGTTTTAGTATTAGTTGGTTATGGCCAACTGTGGGAGGATTGGGGGCTTCTTAGCCAGATTGTGGTTCAAGGGTTTGCTGTTTGTGATGTGCTCATCTAAACAAAAAAAAGGGGGGGGATTAAACTTACCAATGTATACAACAAGCTTCTTTAAAAAGTTGTCTCTATAATTATCTGTGTAGACGTGAGGAAGAGTACTGTGTATATTTTTTTTTATGTATTTATTTATATATCAAATTTGTCATCCTATCCTCACTAGGATATTAGCATAGCCACAAGACCCTGTTACATCCTGTTTTATTTTTCCTCCACTTTGCATGCCTAAAAGTTATTTTCATTATTATATGTGAGAGGTCATATAATGTTCTGCCCCTTCTTCTGTTAGGATGTAGGTCTTCTATGCTGCTTACATGGTACTTTTGGCCAAGCCAGTTCCCTATTTATAAACATTGTAAAACACCTGTAAGTATTTCAAGCAACCTTGAAATATTTAAGACCAAGCTTTTCCATGAAGCATGTCCCTCCTGAAATCTAATTTGCCACAACATTTTTCTTAGCTATCATGTTTCACTCAATGCTGAGATTGAATGCCTTTCAACCCCTACTGCTCAGATCATGGAAACAATTTTAGCTACCACGTGGAAGATATCCCACATGGAAGATGTCATCATATCAGTGAAGGTGTTCACCACACTGTTGGGTTAATTTCTCCATACAGATATGGCCCTTTCTTTCATATGCTTGCTCCAACAATTTCTTAAGAGTAGAATTTTCCTATATCCCCACTGCTGAAGAAATCTAATGAAACAAATTCCTTCTTAATCTCTTTCCTTGGGATTTAATGGACATGAAGAAAGGAGTATATAATGAAAGACAGGCCATTCAAACACACCCTTAACTACCCGATAACAAATTATGTACAAGAACATCACAATCCACCATAAGAATTTCTTCTTTGATAGAATTTCTGAAGCAAATTCCCTTTCATCAAATTGAATGATAATTTGTAAGGGAAAGGTGGAGTTGAATTTATCTGCAGAACACTACTTGGCAGAAACATGAAGACTCCAATTGCATGGAAATATGTTCCATGTGAAAGCCTAACTTGTAATAGCTGGCATCAAAGTGATTTATGGTGGACAGATCTTTATAGGAATTATAACTTGGCTTTAATCAAGGCACATCTGAATGGCATTGGGGAGGTGATCAATTTAAGCAGAACAGCCAATCCTAACACATTACACACAGTACAGCTATCTGTATGAGCCCTCCATCTGTCTCTGTAGCTGTTTTTGAAAGTTGATTTACAACTTCTTAAATAAATAAACTGGAAACTGATGTGAAAATTGTAGCTTTAGAATCAAAACATTCTGAGTGTTGAGTGTTTTGAACACTAGATCTGTGCACAGAGAAAAAAAATCCTTTCAAATCAAAATCCACTCCTGCTTCCCCAAGAGGGGAAGGGTTATTTTATTACTTTTCAAAAAACCAAGCCTTGGAAATCTCTACTGTTTTGTTACTCAGAGATATACCAATAGATCCTGATCAATATTTTTCCGCTCTTCTTGCATCTGCAGAATGTTGCCCAGCGACCCTGTTTAAGATCACCCGATCCCTCTTGGGAAAGGAGGGCCCAGTTACTGATTTACAGGGCCATACAGAGGAGTTTTCTAGGCTTCTGGAGGATAAAATCACTCAGATCTAGTCCCAGTTGGATACCAAGCATGGGGTAGAGATGCCCCAGAGTATGGACTTACCCTGTTATCTAGGAACAGTTTGATCCTGTTGAACCTGAGGAAGCGGACAGGGTCCTCCAGATGATCAATGCCACCACTTGTCAACTAGATCCATGCCCCTCCTGGCTGATTAAGGCTACTCAGGAGGTGATATATGGGTGGGTCCAGATGATGGTGAATTCATTTTTGAGGGAGGGAACGTTCCCAGTTGCCTTTAAAGAGACACTGATGCATCCCATCCCCAAGAAACTGAATCCCACTGTATTGGACAATTTTTGTCCAGTCTCCCACTTCCCTTTTTTAGGGAAGGTGGTTGAGAAGGTGGTGGTATGGCAGCTCCAGAGGATCCTGGAGGAAACAAATTATCTGGAGCCTTTTCAGTCGGGTTTCAGGGCCAGATATGGAATGGAAATGGCATTGGTTGCGCTTTTGGATGATCTCTGGCAGGAGCGGGATGGGAGTAGTGCATCCATCCTTGCTCTCCTTGACCTCTCAGCAGCTTTCAATACCATGGACCATGGTATCCTTTTGGATTGACTTGGGGAGTTGGGAATGGGTGGCAGAGTTTTGCACTGGTTCTCTTCCTTCCTCCAAGGTCGATCCCAATCAGTGTTGATTGGGAGCGAGAGATCCAGCCCACGGCCCCTCCATTGTGGGGTGCCACAGGGTTCGGTACTCTCTCCACTCCTTTTTAACATCTACATGAAACCACTGGGTGAGATCATCTGCCACCTTGGGATGAGGTATCATCAATATGCAGATGATACCCAGTTATACATCTCCATCCCAGGTGACTTGAGTGATGCCGTGACCACCCTTTCATTGTGCCTGGAGACTGTGGGGGTCTGGATGGAGTGCAATAGGCTTCAGCTGAACCCTGATAAGAAGGAGTGGCTGTGGATTAGAGGACTCTCTGCATCTGAGGATTTACCATCTTTGGTTTTAGATGGGATTGCACTGCCCCAGACAGACCTGGTGTGTAATCTGGGGGTCCTCCTGGGCTCACAACTCTTGCTTGAGGAGCAGGTGGCAGTCGTGGCCAGGAGGACCTTTGCCCAACTTCAAGTGCTGTGCCAGTTATGGATCAGGAGGCCCTCCAGTCAATCACTGATGCCCTGGTCATCTCCCGTATGGACTATTGCAATGCGCTGTACATGGGGCTACCCTTGAAGAGTATCCAGAAGCTACAGCTGGTTCAAAATGCGGCTGCACAGATATTAGGTCCCCCTAGGATGGCACATATAACACCTTTGCTGCAGGAGCTGCATTGGGTCCCAGTTTGCTTCCAGGTCCAATTCAAGGTTTGGTTATTACCTTTAAAGCCCTACATAGCGTGTGTGCAGGCTATCTGAGTGACTGTGTCACCCTCAATACATCAACCTGCCCCACCCGGTCAGGCAAAGAAGGCATGTTATGGACCCCGTCAGCAAGAGAATGTTGGCTGGCGGGGCCCAGGAGGAGAGCCTTCTCTGTCATTGTCCCCACCCTCTGGAATATTCTCCCCCTAGAGGTGCAGTGGGCCCCTACCCTCTGCCAGCTTGCATGGGGCAAGAAGAGTTTTAACCAACCTTCGGAGTGGCTGGCAACCTGATAACGTTCCTCGAGCCTAATACTCTCTAGTTACCATCAATCCTTGGAATATACTTATTATTTATTTAGGACTATTGTTATATTGTATTTTTAATTAATATTTATCTTTTCTGTAAACTGCCCAGAGTTGCTTTTTAACAAGAGGGGTGGTGACAAATTTGATATATAAATAAATAAGTAAATCTTTTGCTCAGTCTTGATGAAGCTTATTAGTAAATTATTAGAGTCAAATAAAAGGTTTAAATAAAAATGGTTTAGTTAAAAGGTAGAGACAATTACCAGGAAATAATTTCTGTATAATTATTTATCCATTTTGGGAACCATAAAACAGATTTGTGTATGTGTGTGTGTGTATACAATTTATATGTGTGCCTGTGTATGTTGCTGGGTGGTTTTTCAGATTGGATGCTCAGGACAAGTTACAAGAGATTTGCTTTGCCAAGTCTAAGCATAGAACAATCCAGTCCTCAACTGTGCCACCTTGATTCATGCAGCTCCGCCAATATACATAATAGGTTACTTGGCTTAACAATTCTGGTTGTTGATTAGTCCAATTAAGAGTAGAAAAATGAAGTTCTGAGATGAAAAAGAAATTAACAAGAAATAAAAATGAGGCACCAAATCCATAAAAGAAGATCACTTTTATGACGCCTCATTTTCTCTTTTTCATCTTAGAACTTCATATGGTAGGACAGAGACACCTTTGCTTCAGAGCCATTTTCCTTACCTGGACTATTATGTTACCTATCATCACACACTGCTCTTGGAAATTTCAGGTTTCAGAGATGGTGGCTGAATAGGATAAAGAGAACAAACCTGGATTTTTACTCTCAGCTCTGCTGTTTGGGCCAATCTTAGACAGGAGCTATTCTGTGATTTCTCCATTTGGCAGTTCTCAGCAGTTCTCTCAAAGCTGAACCCCTTTCAAAGAGACAACGTGGCAACTGTTTGATGGCAGTAGCAAACATTCAGGTTAGAAAGGGCTAACCATTCATGAGGCAAGCACCTTGGCACAGCTTCAATGGAATGAATCAATGTGAAAGAACAGAACTGGCTGCCTAATGTTCCAGTGACAAACTTTTCTTGCAAAGGGCTTTCCATTTACAACATAACATTTCCAAAGAAGGTACTTTTATGGGACTCTGATTTCCTTTGTTCTAAGAGCAATGTATTAAACAAACACCTCCCTTCATGATGGATATGAGGGAAACAAAATTTGTTACCAATTTTTCATTTTTCTACTAAATATTTTTATTATATATTTTCACCCAACTGTTTCAATATTCTGGTAATGAAAAGGTTCTCAATGGCTTTCCTTATCTGGCATTAGTTTGCCTTTTTCATATTTCTCATACTCATACTCTTTCCTTTATCTTTTGTATTTCATATTCATTTGATTGAAACATCTTTCTTTGATTTGTTTATTTCATACAAAAACTAAACTCACAGGAAAGGCTTAAGAGATTCCTCATCATGAGAAGTTTCTGTAAAAGTTCTTCACTTTCTTAAACAGGAGACATCTGAACCCACACCTCTTCCTCAACCATTTTTGAGGAAGTTTTAAACAATTTGTGAGAGGCACAATTTTCTATCATATATGCATATTAGTTGATCCTGTTGCTATCTCAGTTCAGACAGGTTTATGGCATAAACCAAAATCTGAAAAATCTGTTTATCAGAGGAAAAAAAACATTGAGATAAATGTATACAAGACAAACAGAAATCCAAGCTATATTAAGTACTGTGTAAAAAGCTATTGCCTGCTTCTACCGTTGCATATTTCAGAACATTCCTCCAGTATGTACTCTGGGAATATGAGATTTTTGTTTAATATATAAACTCAATTTCATTTATTCAGCCACCAAGAGTATAATGCAAAAAGTGTGTAGTGTCTCCAAAATCAGAGTGAAAGAACAAATGGTTTAAGAAAGCAGTCCACACATATATGGAAATTGGTTCCAAAACAGAACCGTAATCTGATATAATATGGCAACCTGGTACAGGGGAGACATTCTGATAGGTTATTGTTGATTACAGTAATTACAGTCAACATATTTCTGTTGTAGAGCTGGAAAGAAGTCAGAGTTCCTCTCTGAAGAGTTTGTCCTCTGGTTTAGGGTTTTTTTTCTGAAATAAAACAGAATAAAATGAAGCACATCAAAACCATGGGTTTTCTTAGTGGGGAAAAAAATAAGATCTTGACAGAGGAGTTAGTGATGCTTAATCCCTTCCTCCTCCAATTTATTATTCAATATTAGCTCAGTGTCACTTGCACTTGATATTTGAAATCAGAAAAATTTCATCCTGAAAGGCAAGCCATCTTACCATAAAAATGAATTCCTGATAGCTTCCTGTAGCTTAATGGCAAAACAGATCTTTTGTATTTATAAAGTCCCAGATTCAGTCCCTACCATCTCCAGGTAGGACTGGAAAAGACTCATCTCTAATCCTTGGAGAACTTTATGCAGAGTCCTTAATTAGCTGGACCAGTGGTCTCCCTCAGTAACAAAGCAGCTTCCTCATTCCTTGGGTAATACGTAAATGGGATACTGAAGCTCAATTCTAGTATTTTAAGAAGTGGATTTTAATTCTCCTTATGAAATGAACATAGGCCTTTCATGTGAACTTTCTCCTCTTCAGGATTCAAAGATATATTACTAAAATTAAAATTAAGTTTAAATCCTTTTAATGTTAAATGGACAAATGCTGGACATATGCATGTGCCCTGCTGGTACTTAACCATGGCTCAGTTATTCCTTGATAAAAGCAATTTCTCCCATTGTCCTCATGATGTTGCTCTCATTTCATTCCCAGCCTTTGATTGAGCCCATATTAAGTTGACTTTAAGTGTTCTGGTATTAAAGTAGTTTCCCCACTTTACCAGCAACAGATGGCAGGTGTGTAAAATCTGGTAAGTTTTGCCACCCATTCAAGGAGAAGTGTATTCAATGACCAGAAGTGGGTATGAGCTTCTTCAGCTGCAATTCTGCTTTTTAAGGTGGTAGATATACTGACATCTGCAATCTCCAAAAAAAAAAAAAAACCTCTACAAAGAATCATTGGCAAAAATAGTAATAGATGAAGCAGCCTAGAGGAGATGGAACCTTGAAGTCAGACCCTCCCCATTCCTTCTGATTGGTGGGTGTTTTCCTTGCTGGCTGGTGACACATGAAGAGGAGGGGGAACAGAGCCAGAGGATTAAACCAATTACTTTGCATATCAAAAATGTTACCCAAAAAATTAGGATAACATCATTGGCAATGGTGGCAGACAACTAGAGATGGGACAGAGCCTGGCAATAGGGACTGCAGATTGCATACCAATATTACTTTCTGACAATTTAAAAATTGGTGGAGAGCACTTTTATTCAATAGTTGAGAAAGGTCCTAAGATGCTTAATTAGCAGATTGCTGCCATTTTGGGCTAACAGTCTTAGCCTAACAATTTGTACAATGACAGCTCTCCTGTGACATATGGCATCTGATGTACTGAAGTACTGGTGCTCATGAATCAACTGCCATGGCTGCAAAAACAGGTTTGAAAAGAGTGTGCTAGTTACTGCTCAAAGCCTAAGTATTTCACAAAAGTTTTAAGCCTAAGATCTTTTCCTTAAAGCAGATGTGCTCCTCAGTGTTCCTGCTGTTTACAGTAGAGCTATTGTAATACAGCAGATGTGCAATAGATGTATGTAGAATTCCTTGGTGGCAGACAGTGGTAGGCCAGACAACCTGGTAATTTGGGGGAACAGAGGGCATCAGGGCTTTTGACAATATTTATATGCAATTTCTGATTATTTATAATGCAATAATGGATCTTCTTTAACAACGTCAGTAGGGCTTATAATTAATTCTTAAGATTGCCTCTGTCAAAGAAGTGAGCCAATTTTGCCTATTAACTCCCAAACCTCCCCCTTGGTCTGAAGTATCTGTAAACACAAATTTTACCACAGTTCCCTAATTTTCCATGAGTCTAAAGCTTCCTTTCTCCAATCCCTGGAAACACCTAAATAAACATAAAACTACAGAACCCAGAATTTCCAGAGGTTGCAAAAACAAATTGTGCAATCAAAGGAGAAAACATGAGATGCTGAATATAATCTTTCACACTTGTCCAATTTGCATTATATATTCTGATCCTAGAATTTCAGGTTTAAGGATTAATAACTAATAGAAAACTCTAAATCTTATGGGGCTGCACAGCTTTTCAAAAGGAGAAAACCGTTATTTGTTTGGTAAGACATTAGCTAAATGAGAGAGCATTTTCACATAAGCATTTTTTGGAAGATGAGGAACTTGCTTCTAATCTCTGCAGTATGAATTGAAGTTTTGGACTACTTTTCAGGAAAAACATAGATCAACAATCAGAGAGGATTGTTGTTACAATCAACAAGAGCAGAACATCAAAATGATTTCTTCTGTATGATAAATAAATTACACTACTTTTGCAATCAATGTACACTTAAAAGAAAAAGAAAAATATCAGTCCTTCTAGGAAGGTAGGGAAATTGATGAGTGGGATCTCAGCAGTGGAGAGATAGAATACTTAACACTTCAAAAAAAGGTGCATAAGATATACTACTTAGGCCGGTAGAAATCCAATACATTTAGAGAGCACTAGGTTGGAGAAAGTTGATTAGGGATAGGAAGAAATGTTTTGAAACCCTACAGTTTTCTCAGACATAAAGCTGGAGATGATACTGACAGGGAGAGAAAAGCTAGCACCAAATTTCCAGGACAATGTTAAGGGAACAGCAAACTGTTGGCCAGTCAAGGAATCATGTATGCAGAAGGTCATCCTGTACACTCACTCCTTCCTTTCTCTCCAAGAAAGCATTACAAAAATCCTTTATTCTGTCTAGAGAGACTTCATCCAGAGGCAGCACATCCTGCTCCTCGTCTGCAGTGTAGTAGGCAGCCAGTGCAGGCAACTGGGACTTCGTTAAGTGAAAATAAGACAGGACCCGATCATTATCCTTGACACTGATGTCCACCAGGATAAAAAGAACCTACAAAGAAAGAAGAACAAAAACATAATTTAAAAAAAATGGTTCATGGAGCAAATAAATATGACAACACATTTTTATAATGATGAGGGATCAAAGGATGATAATATTTGGCCAGAGTTGTCTTCTAAACCCAGCCTCTAAGGCTTCTAAATTTGTTCAAAGAAGTGTTAACTTGTTACAAGTTTATTCATTAATTTTATTTCTAATTAATCATATAAAGTATCGTGGACTAAATTCCACAATTGAAAAAAGCCAGATTTCGCCATGGAAAAAAAATTTTGGATCAATAATATTATCCTATCAATATTCCCTGTTTTAATAAGCTTTACATTCCTGTATGCATCAAAATATATATTGTTGCTACTTTATGCAGTCTAACCCAGAAATGTATATGGGCTCACATTTGGTGAATTGTACTATGCTGTTCAGCAAAAGATTTTCCAAATTCTGTAAAGTCACAATCATATGCATACTCACTTGGAGCACTATCTCCAGTTCATGATTCAACTGGCCAACTTTTACTGCTCTTGTTGTCAAATCCTGTTCTGCTACAAAGACCAGACTGGCAAATGGCATAGCCTGCAGATATTTAATGCTGGACAAGTTAGGGAAAGAGTTTGGTAGATTTCCTTGGCTTTGTTACCCACCAGCAGGAAAACCAACCATCAAGGGTTCTCCTTACCATGTAGTAGGAGAGGGACAGCTGAGTGTTAATGAATGCTATGAACAGCAGGTTTAGCCCAGTATCAAGTTGCCCAGCTAATAGTTTGCAGGTGCACCATGCCTATGACCTCTTAGTTGGCTATTTCTGAATACAGTGTCTATCGAGTATTGAACCCAAGATCAGAAATAGACCAAATGACAGATCACAGTTGTGGAGAAAGGGTTGCAAGTGACTTGTCATTGGGCTTACAGATGTGGAGGAAGGGTACAGGATAAAGCTGGAGGCAGTGATCAATAATGAGCAAACATTGTCCTTGATTAGTGCTGCAAGGGAATGATGGCGCTGGCAGCATCCAGAAATAGCCATTGGAATAGGCAAAATGGTGCTACCCCTAAAGTAAAAAACATTAGGAAGCACACCCACATGAATCTCTTTGTTGACAGAAGCAGCAGAAAACCTGTTGTGTACTTGTTGATCACAGAAGCAGCAAAGCATGCAGAACTCAGCTGTTTCCTGGCTTAAACTACCTTTTTGTGCAACACAGGTCTTTTATTCTCCCCATTCACCCTGGTATTTAAATACAGCTTTACTGTTTCCTTACATGAAAATTATGTAAGAACTGACAAGCATTTTGGACTCTGGCAATATACAGGCAAGGTGTCTGGTTTCTTCTACATCCCAAGCCAAACTGACCAAGGAAGGCAGTGCCAATAACCAGAGAGTGGGAACATGCCCGGCCCCTGGCCATGATATCAGTCACATTGTCAGTGAAACATCCTAAGTTGTGTCCACAGTAAAAAAATGTGTCTGGGGAAGTGGAGAACTTTAAATCTGGAACAGCTAAGGAAGTCTTAAGCTACCTCATCTGTGGACTAGGGATGAGTGGAAGGCAACATCATGAGGACATGCTGTATAGAAACAGTTACCAGGACATGTCCATGTTGTGGTTGGAGGAATGTGAGTATGAGCCTTCGGACAATAATCCCATTGAATTCAACAGGGTATATTTCTGAGTGGATATGTTTGGATTGTTCTGGAATAAAAGGACTTCATTCCATTTCCATACCGACAGTACCAGGTAAACTTGATTATTAAAAGAAAATACCCTTTGATAATTTGCTGTAAACAATGACACATATTAGCTGCACATTTAATTTAGCTTATTCTTTTTAGAATTCCATAGGTGCAGTATTAGCAATAAAAGGAGGATAGGAGGAATTTACCCCTAACTACAAAGTAATAGAGAGATGTAAAGGAATGGGATTCAAGGTCATCGGAAGGACAGAGTCTGGGCACCAAGAACTGGAATGCCCACATCTAAGTCTTTCTCCTGCCTTAGGTTCTAAAGCCACGTTTTTCTACCTACCATTCATTGGTGTATTTCTTTCACATATTTCTGCTTTATTTCTTTTTCCTCTGTCTAAAGTTTCCCACTGAACATGAAATATGCAGACGAACAACCTTGAATATTTTTTCTGGCTGCAAACTAAGGCAGTTGCTTATCTAATTTATGATAAGGAAAGAGCACAGTCTAGCTAAAGGAGATTTCTCAGTGCACTGGTCAATCCAAGCATGTTTTCCAATTATCTATCCAGCAGAACTGAAAGTGAGGACAGAGTTTGGCAGGTAGAACATTCTGTTCTGAATATGGTTCAATAATATACTTTCCCAGTTTTTAGAAAGAGAAAGTTAGATCTGCTCCTATATAGACTTGAAGCAGGTTTTGATCCCAAATGGCTTATCACCTTTTCACATGAAGACTTGTTAGAAATGGCTTGGAACTAAAAAGATGGAGTAAAAGAATCTGTATCATATCACCTACAGTTTTCCAAGGTCCATAGTATTTAGGAAAGTAATTTAAACAGAAATAACAAAAAAAATACATCATTATAAATCCTGAAATTCTGACTCAGTGACCTCAGTGCCCTGTTCATTTGGCAAGTTTCATGGACAAGAATCCCATCACTTGGAAGAAATTCTAAAGGCATATAGAATCTTCAAAGGCACTGGAAAAAGGCAGGTGGAGCACTAGTTCCGCTGACTTCTCCAAGTTTTTTTCTGCTATTAAATGGTGCCTCAGATACCGTATAATAGAAAACCTGAAGAAATAGAAACATAGAAAAGTATATCCTGAATGTGCTATGAGATATGCAATATTTATATTGCTTCAGGTGACTATCAGTATTAAACAAAAATGACTCACTTAGCTTCTCTTTTTGCTAACAAAAATAATTGTTATTATTGTAGCATGGATCCAGTAATTGGGTGGTGGAATAGAATAGATGATGAGCCATCTTTATTCCATCAGCCTTCCTCTATGGAATGTATGTGGGTGAAACATATGTTGCAAGTCTGAGTTTAGAAAAATGTGGTTTCTGTTTGTTAACATCGAGTTTTAGGTCACTTTCCTATCCCATGATAAGTTTATGGAGAATCAGCAAGTTCTGCTTCATCCTAACTAAGAGATCTGTATACATAACCTGAAAATACGATTTAATAATATGAAATGAAGGCAACAGAAAGAAAAGTTCAAAAGATTAAAAAATCTTAAGTGATTTTTCTAATCACAAAAGTGCACTTAAAATTGGGCCCTTCCACCTCCATGCATTTGTTATGTGTGGTTTTAAAGTTTTCTGGGTCATTCTTAATTTGAGGGGAGGGGGAAGCAGTGGGGTTTCACAGGGTATCACCCACTCACATTTAACCCTCCTGTTATTGCTGCTTTCCCCCTTTGTATTTTAATATATGAAACATGATGTAAGCAGAAGTACTCCTTCCAAAAATATTTTATGGTATTGACTAGAAACATGTCAGACTTACTTTGCCTTGAAAGGCTACTGCTGCTTCACGGTACTTGTTAATCCTCTCAGTGTGCAGCGGAGAAGTTTTGTCACTGAACAGTAGAAGATGGGTCTGAACAGCACTATTAAAGAGGCCTACTGCAGTCTGTCAGCATAACAGAACAGATGAAGTCATATGTTGATTAGACAATGTAAGCATTAAATCCTTACATGTTCAAAATAAGATAGAAGCCCTCAGAATCATTAGATAAATTTATAGTCAAGCATTGGAAGAGAATGCAATGAGTTAAAGGGCTAAAAAAAACAACAAACACAGATGATGTTCAATATCAGAGATAAGCATTGTGGAAGTCACAAACACCTGCTTTGGTATTTACAAAGTTGCTATTTTAATTTTAATTTTACTTTTTCCTGTCCTGTCACATTTTTTTTTAATGGGAAGCTAGTATGCTCTAGCTGGACCTGAAACTATAAATAGAAAATAAAAATGATGGGTGGCTGCAGATAAGGGCTTAGTTTGGAATTGTGTCCCCCTGCCCAGAAAAAAGACATAGCTACATCTATTATAACAGCACCAAAAACATTCCAAGCATGTCTACTAACCTTTGAAAAACACAGTGGGTTGAAATATGCTTAGACTCAAAATTGGTTACTATTCTGAAGTTTGTCTGACATTAGATCTGTTTCATTTTGTTAAATCTCTTAATTTCTTTTTAAGTCATTTGCTATTTGCAATGCTGACATAAACAATATTTCACAATGATGTATTTAGAGCTATTGAACCTAGATATAGGCCTGGTTTCAAGGAAACCAAGAGTACTTTTCACATTTCCACATATATAACAACAAACATATGGAGAGGAGGAAAGTATGACCAGTGTTGGTACATCTTCCACTGTGTGATCTATATCCCTAGCAAACATGACATTGGTACAAGGACATTAGAGAAGGTATGTCAAGGGCTAAATCACCTTTTCCAACCTAGGGCTTCCTACAATCCACACCAGAGGTGGCAAATTTTCTTTAACATTCATTTTAATGTTAGTTTTTATATTTGCCATAGTTGTTGCTGTTGTACCTTTAAATATGCATTTGGAGATTTCCATCCCACTCTTACTTGACTTTACAATTCAGTGGAAGGAAGTCCCACTCAGTTCAATGACACATTTTTTTCAGTTGCAGTCTTCATGGTTTCTTATTGATTTAAATGTTTAAGTACCTTAACATTTCAATTGATTTAAATGTTTAAGTACCTTAACATTTCATGTTCCAGTAATTTTTAATAAATGGATTGCTTGCTTTCATCATGAATTTAATTAAATTTGCTATATGGCATAGTGTGCTTTTCTGAGTCAGAACAGAGCGAAGGAGAACCTTCTGAAAGTACTGATGCTGAAATGACCACATGTGTATTCTCCCTAATACTACAATCGTAATTTATAAAAACATAGCAGAAATCTGGAAAACATCATCTGGAACTGTGTTTGGAAGCCATGAGGTTGAGCAGCTTGGAGGAGAACCCTAAAAGAAGGCATCTATCTCCTGGGGGTGGGATGATGGAGCAGCACACACTAAGCCTCTGTAAGCAGCCTCCAGTCATCTGGCACTGCCAGTGGTCTTTTTGCATGGTCTCCAGGTGGTAGATAATTTGTCATCTGACTTTTCCTTTCCCCTTTCTCCTCCTAATATTTCCTGAATTGCAGCTGCTGCTCCCACAAGCCAAACAGAGGATTGGAGAGCCTGCAGCTGACCTGCTGCTCCTCCGTGTGCCTCACACAACCGCAGGGAGAGAAAGAGAAAGACCTCTGTGTCAGGCCCTGCCAGCTTTTCCTTAAAAAACAGGAATATGTGAGAGGATTCCAGAATTAACAAGAAAAGGTCAGTGAGTGCACTTCTTGAAGAACCTCCCAGCTCAGAGCACTGGGACTCTACATTGTGGGAGGCCCAGAATATTGTGGCCTTCAGTTTCAAAGCTTTCAGTTTGAAAGGCAGCAAGACTGGGCGGCATGGAGGAAACTCAAGAAAAGTTTAGCAGACCAAGTCAGACATGTGTGATGCTCTGCCTATTAAGCCACAATATGGGCAGAAAAGAAATCTCAGCAAGGGGTATATTCCTCACACTGAAATGCAATTATCTACTATAAACCTTAAATTATAGCAGCACAACTTTTTCCAGACCAAGGACTACAATTTGCCTTTAAATGGCATTGCTTGCAGATCATATTCCAAAAAGAAGAGAATAGGGCAAGGACTAAATAAAAATATAATTTACTTTTACATTTAATTGCAATTAAATATATTTAATAGGATTATTTCTCATTTTAACACATTTAAAATTACAATTCACTAATGTGGATGTCTCTGGAAGCCACGTACAAGGCTTGGTAGAGTCACACCTAGCTCTGGGGTCTCAGGCTATGTCCTTCCGCCTCACATGCCATGCACCGAGCACATGCTACTGCGAATCACTTTGGGCAAAGGTGGATAAGAGATAAACTGACAGTAAAACTCTGCTTCTATTGTATCAGTTCTTGTGCCTAGAAGGATATGAGTAATTTAAACCTATATAAATCATTATAAACTCAGCAGTCAAATATACTAGTTAGGTTTTAGAAAATTCCTTTGTTACCATGGGGTTGTATTCAGTCACCCAACGGAGTTCATTCATCCGGACAAAACGACTCAACTTTGCAATATCGATTTTGTTACTGTCTTCAATTTCCAAATCTTGCCTTTTGTTATCCACCTGAAGTAAAGCAAATAATCTTACTATCACCACTGTACTTCAGCCACTGTTCTTTAAACTATTTGCAGAAAACATTGCAAGTGCAACAAGAAAGGATAGCCAATATAATCCTTCAAGTCCAAAACATTATTTGCATCAAACCACCTCCCCACTTCTGAGCATATGATTTCTAGATAGATTTTTAGACATCTGCTCTCTCCAAACAAATTTCTCATCCATTCATTTCCCATCCCACATACATATATACTATGCTTTTGCTCGAGATTTTCATAATACTGACTGTCCTAGAAAACTAAGGCAATACTGTTTCTGCTGTTTAGTTTAGCTAGAGAAATAGCTATCACAAATTTTGGAATTATTAGCAGTTGGATTAAACTATCCTGGATTCTAAAAAAAGATGAATTATCTTAGCATTTGTGGGACTTCTGGAATGAGATCTTTAAAAAACTCTCTGCTTTTTGCAAACATTCATCTGCTAATTTCATTAGTTCTAGACCTAATAAACACTGGCATAAGCATGTATGGATTTCCTGGAAACATTGTGCAAGCAAGAATCCTCTCCAATAAATACAGGCATTTTTCCAGAAGATCAAGGAAAAATATTCAGACTCCAAAAACTCCACTTTTGGGAACAGATCTCCCACTGACATCTTCCTGGATCTTACTGACAGTCCTCTAACAGACAGGCAAACAACAAAAATTCAACAGCAAACCCCAGAGGATCAACTGGGTGCTCAGTTAAATTACCTTATTGATGCATGGCTAAATAGAATATAACTGAACCTTTGTACGAAAGAGACAGAGAGAGATCCTGGCAAGGCACACCTATATATTCTATTATATCCACCAAGTAAATGTGTTCTTTTCTCCAGAGATAACCTGCCCCAGTCTTTTTTCTGTAGAAGGTCCCTTGTCTTTATTACTATATACCTTCAAACCTCAAAGCAGCAGTTAATGTCAACTCTTCTTTCACTGGTTTGGGAACAAACCAAAAGTAACTCCATGGAAAATAAGGAGTGTTAAACTGGTACAAAACGTGTGTGAGCCAGAACACATATACCCTTGAGATACTTCCAGAGACCACCAGAGTCAGTGGAAAAAACCTTTACTGGGGGTTGGAACGGACTACAGACTTCTGCAAAAACAGATCGACCCTATTCCAATGCTTTACATATTTTGCTATTGCATAAAGACTCTCCTGTGTCAGAAAGGCAACATATATGTTCAGACAGACCTTCTTAAGGAAATTATTTGGGGAGGGTAGGCAATTTATCCATTGCCATTGGATTAGGTCTGGAGTAGTGTGGTTAGTTTCTGAATGCAAAACTCTGGTTCTTCCAAAGCCTCTTAATATATCCAGAAGGCCAGCCTCGGTAAACAAAAGCTTACTTGCTCTTTTCACAAGATCAAACACAGATCCAGTGATAGTGGGAAACTATCAGCTTTTGGGGGGATGCAGAGCCTTTTTTATTTTTAATGAACTATAGACAGTGTGTTAAACATGTGCATTTTTTCAGAGCTTTACATATTTTTAAAAAACTAAGGTAGAGAATTCCTCATCCTCTATAACAGTGTTTCTCAACCTCAGCAACTTTAAGAAGTGTGGACAGACATCTTAAAGTTGCTAAGGTTGAGAAATGCTGCTCTACAATATCACAGCAAATGTGGCAACTACATAAAGGGGAAATCCATTCTATGGACAACAAAACTGCATAAGAAAGAAAGGTTCATGGGCAATCAGGCCATAGGCAAGGAAAGGTAAATCTGTAAGCTTCATAGTTTAGGAAAGCTTTACTGCAGGCAAAACTTTAATTACATTTACTCAGATTCAGATTAGGTTCAAGGGGTGTTGCCAAGGCAAAGTAGAAGATGATGTCCTCTCCTTCATGTTAACCCCACTGGTGGTAGGACAACATTCTTCACTTTACTTAAGAGCAGCAGCCTAATTTGGGAGGAATAAGACAAATCATGTGGAATGTATGCTTTGCTGCTCTTTCTGCTACCCTCTGAATTTGTCATTTATCACAACCACCTTGTTCAACATAAGATATAGGATGCCAGCCCCCCTCAGAATGGAGATTTTTTCTTTCATTAAGCATGATCTGTATAACAATATTTGAAAATATTTGTTGTATTCCATCACAGTGCATGAAGCTCGTCTCATAAAACAATCAGGCTTCAAATCAGGACCAAGGCTAGGAAGGGTATTTATTGGAGGGAGCTACATAGAGCAGTGAGTGCCATTTCTTTCATTTCTGGTTTCAAGCTATAAATCTATACTTCTTTATGGAAGAATATTCCTCAGTAAACACAGTGGGATTTATTTCTGTGTAAATATGCATAAGCTTGTACTATAAACCAATTCAGAACTTTCCTAGTCTTTCAGATGCTGATCCTAATAATTGTTTGGATCTAATTATTCATATTCTTCTGCATTGAGAATGCTGGAATAATTATGTTGGGTTTGGTTTATTGTGGTGATTTGATTTGCATTTCTGTGGATTCAAATTTTTGTGGACAATTATGTATTCCAAGTTCCTACTTCATTTTCCTGTTGTCTTTTAATTTCTTCTCAATGTATTTCAAGGAAGAAAGCTCTCTATATAAATTGAATTTTATAATAACTAGTAATACATATTTCTGTGTTAATGCACTGTCAATGTTGTATATTGTGTGTGTGTGTGTGTATACTGTAGTATATTTTAATTCATTAATATTTATCTATTTTAATTAATGTTTATTCTGTTTTTGCTGTAAACTGCCCAGACTCACTCTGTAGTGAGATGGGTGGTGACAGATTTGAAATATAAATAAATAAATAAAATAAACGTTAATTAATCTCAGTTGCATCCACTAGTTTGTCAAATATAAATAACCAGTTCAGGAAGGAGGGGATCGATGATATGTATTCAGGGTAATCTGAAATAGTTATGTTTAATTCCACTAATGTCATAAAGCTGTGGTGTGTTTTAGAAGAGAAAAAAACACAACCAAGTGGAAATATTAGCACACCTGTTAAACTTATGTATACAAGGCTAAAAATGGTGAGTCATCCCAACACACTCCAAGTTATAATTCTTCATATATATTGGAAGTGGGGAGTTGGGGGACTGAGACTATCCCATTCTAAATAGCTTAACAGCTGCCACTAAACGTTACAAGTATTTCCCCCTTTTTAAAATAACAGCCAGACTATAACCAAAAGGTCCTATCTAGCTATGAATACTAAGCCTTGTTCTTTTGTATGCTTAGAGGAGATTCAGGCTCTTCAAAGTTTTTAAACTTCATCTACTGTTCCAAATATGTGCTAAGGAGGAATTAATGAAGCTTCTGACCAGATCACGCCCCCATGTCATCTTTCCTGTGCTTTTAACAGCTCCCAGGCAGAAAGTCAGCATGGGAAACTTTTCCTGATGTGCAGCTGTAGGGATAGAAAAGATTTAATCTGTATAGTTTCTGTTCCAAATAAAGTCAGGAACTGTGACCAAAAAAAAAACAACAGTGGGCAACCCTACTGGAGTTTAAATAATAATGATAGTACCCCAAAAAATTTCAGGAATTAAACAGAAAGCCACCAAATGTATTTAATAATGTACCCAGTCATCCCCAGTCTGTGCTTTCTAGACATGATGATGATGGTATCCATTCAATCGTGTCCGATTCTCAGCAATTCTATAACCATTCTCTCCACGTTTTCCAATCTTGTATGGTTTTTTTCAGATGTTTTATGCTCTGATTGGTGTCAACTTTAATGGTATCTAGCCATCGTGTTTTTGAGCGGCCTCATTTCCTTTTACCACTGACCATTCCAAGTATCACTGCCTTTTCCAGTGAGTTTGATCACATTACATGGGCGAAATAAGGCAAAATTTTGTGATTTTGCTTTCCAGTGATATGTCTGGTTTTATATGCTCCAGAACTTACTTGTTTGTCATCTTTGCCGTCCAAGGAATGTGCAGGAGCCTTCTTTAACACCACAGCTCAAATGAGTAGATTTTCCTCTTGTCTAGTTTTCTCATGGTTCAACTTTCGCAACCATAGGTAGCTATGGGAAACATAACAGTGCAGACTAATCTGTATTTAGTTGCCAGGCTGATGTCCTTGCTTTTCCATATTCAATTCATGCTCATCATTGCTGTGCGACCTAGTGTGAATCACTGCTTTGATCAATCTATGATCCTAGAAAAGTGAATTCTTGCATGCGTTCAATCTCTTCACCGTCAACTGTTATTTTGACATTTCCATTCCTCGCAGTGGTCATGAGCTTGGTCTTTTTGATGTTCAAGAAGTGGCCAAATTTCTCACTTTCTTCTTTAATCCTTTTGATCAGATGTTTCTTTGGCTCCTGAGAGGAGAGTTGTGTCATCAGCAAATCAAAGATTGTTAATGTTCCTTCCTCCAATCTTTATTCCAATTGTTGATTTTTCAAGTTCCAGCTTCCTCATGTTCACTTTGGCGTACAGGTTGAATAAGAAAGGTGAAAAAATGCAACCTTTCCTCACTCGTTTCTCTATCTTGAACCAATCAGCGTCTCCATATGGTGTTCACACAGTGGCTTACTGATTTGTGTACAGCGACTGCACCAACTTGACCAGATGTGTTGGCACCCTGAGGTCTTCTAGGGCTTTCCACAGCTTGTCATGATCAATACAATCAAAGGCTTTCTTGTAGTCAATAAAGCAGATGTAGATGTTCTTTTGATATTGAGATTTTTCCATGATCCAGCATAGATTTGCAATATGGTCACAAGTGCCATGACCCCTTTTGAAGCCAGCTTGAACATCTGGTAATTCCCTTTTGATGGTCAGTGCCAGACGTTGTTGTATGATCTTAAGGAGAATCTTGCTAGCATGAGGGATGAGGGCAATTTTGCAGTAATTGGAGCAGTCCTTGGAGACACCCCTTTTTGGCAATGGAATGAACACTGTTTCCAATCCTGTAGCCATATGTTCGTTTCCGAAACTTTCTGCCACAAGGCTATGATAGTTGTGGGTGGTACAGGCCACAGCAATTCTGCAGGGATGGTATCAACACCTAGGGCCTTGTTATTTGGCTTATTGCCCACACGACTTCTTCCTGAAGAATGGCTGGTTCTATTTCTGCTTCCCTTTCCTCATCATCCTGAGGAGGCTGGACCTCTTTGCTGCTGGCATATAGCTCTTCTGTATATTCTCGCCATCTGTTCTTGACACCTTGTTGGTCAGACAGTTTTTCCCTTGCTTGTTTTTGATTATGCTTTTATGAGCAGTAAATTGTGATTTCTAGATATACAGATTTCTAGATATATAGCACTACAATTCCTGTAATCTCCAGCTAATGTGTTAGCTGTGAAGATGTAGCCCAATACAACAATTAGTTGGTTATTTATCCCTCCATCTCTACATAAGTCCTGGCTTAATGACCACAATTGGGACCAGCAACTCCATCGCTAAGCGCCATGGTCACTAAGTGGAAAATCATGTGACTGCGACCAACTTACAACATCACTTCCCATTCAATCATTAAGCAAAACATCACATGACTGTGACTTACGATTTTACATTCTCTGTTGCAAGTTAGTTGAGAAGCACACAAATGTCAATCATGTGACTGCAGGATGCTGCAAGTCATAAATGCACACCAGTTGCAAAGCACCTAAATGGCGATCACATGACTGTGGGATGCTGTGACTGTCATAAATGCGAAGATTGATTGCAAAGCTTTTTTTTAACACAGTCGTAACTTTGAACAGTTGCTAAATGAGGCAGTCAGTAAGTGAGGACTACCTGTACTAGCCTGGGGTGACCAGATCTTCTTCAATAGCAGAAGGGGGAAGGGGACCTTCAAGTCAGTCTTGCCTCCTAGCAACTACTATACATAGATAGGTCCATGCAATGTTCTTAGCAACAATTTTGGAAGTGGTTTGCCACTGCCTTCTTCCTAGGGCTGAGAGAAAGTTACCAGCCCAAGGTCATCCAGCTGGCTTCCTTGTCTAAGAAAGGAGTACAACTGGGGTTTCCCCACTCCATTCCAGCACCTTAACCACTATACCACACTGGGTGTCAATAGAAGTATTAATCAGATGTATAATGGGAATGGACTTTTTTTTGATCAAGCTGACATATTCTATGATAGTTTAAGATGATAAAAATAGCACTTATACAGACAGCATACTAACTGACCAAGGAACTTGTTACCAGTATCTCTACTTAAAGTAACCTAAAGGATTTTCTGTACAAATCAGTCAATTGCAAGTTCAGCTTAATCAGTGGGGACTATGTAATGCCTACTCTGTTCCTTCTTCTACCTCAGCAAGGAAGTAAATAAGGACATTGTTAACTTAGCCACTTCTCCAAGAAGGAAAAAAAAAAATCTTTCTGACCATAGTTAATTTGCAAGTATGATTTAATTTCACTCTTTATCCATTTTAAATTTCCTATTACTTAACATTGAGGCTAAAAGTAGGAAAGCTGAAAGTTATAACAAAAAATCAAGGTTCACAGCAAGGGCGCAAAATAGGATGAAGGCCCTAAAGTATGCAAATGGAGTATGGCATTATAAATCATATTAGATAATAAATACTCATCACTTAAGCAGATCTATGCAAAACGTTTCATGATGAAAACTCTGGAATGGGCTGTTCTAACCAGACCCGAAGTATTCTGATTTTCAGTTCAGTTTTTTCAGCATTTCTTTCAGTATAATCAGGATGGTCTATTTTGAGGCTGAAATGTTGATGCTAAAGTCAGAACAATGTTGGAACACTTCTGATAAGACAGAAACAGCCACTTTGAATAGGACATTTTAGGACTGGGTCATTTCAACCATAAAACATTTTGCAGTAGTAACAGACAGTGTCAGCTGGTCCCTTTACAGTATATCTATATCTGTATCTATATTATCTATGGGGGACGCGGTGGCGCAGCAGCTTAATGACGCTGAAAGTTGCTGTCCAGAAATGGTCGACGCTTCAGGGGTTCGAGTCCAGCCTTCGCGTTAAACAGGGTGAGCTCCTGTTTCCTCCCCAGTTCCTGTCAACCCAACAGTTTGAAAACTTACATGAGTAGATAAATGGGTACTCTAACTCCGGTGGGAGGAAAAATGCTGGCGGCGCCTTGCAAAAAGGAGTTGGGAGCAGTTGCCGGTAAGCGCAATCTATACTGACTTACATCTCTGGCTCTGAGCCAGCATTCAAGGTGCGGTCATCAGCAAAGAGGAAGTCTCTCAGAACAGTTTCCTTCACTTTGGTAATAGCTTGAAGTCTCCTCAGGTTGAAGAGCTTCCCATCCACTCTGTACTTGAGGTTGATTCCAGCATCAATATATTGGAAGGCATCATTCAACATGGCAGTAAACATCGTGCTGAACTGTGTGGGTGCAAGCACACAATCCTGTTTGACGCCATTAGTGACTGGAAATGCCTTAGAGGATTCTCTGCCATCCAGCACCCAAGCCATCGTGCCATCATGGAACTGGCGTACCATTTGAATGGATTTGGCGGGGCAGCCAAACTTCAGCATGATCCTCCACAGGCCATGTCAGCTAACTGTCGAAGCCTTTCGTGAGGTCAACAAAGTTTGTGTAAAGTTCACGATTCTGTTCCCGACACTTCTCCTGAAGTTGGTGCATGGCAAAAATCATGTCAATAGTCCCGTGACCTTTGCAGAAGCTGCACTGTGACTCTGGCAGCAGGCCCAGGTCCAGAAAGGTGACCAGACACTTTAGCATTGCAAGGGTTTTTCCTGCAATGGAGAGCAATGAGATTCCTCGGTAGCTGTTGCATACTTGTCAACTGCCCTCCTCTTGTAGAGGTGTATGATAGATGCATCTTTAAGTTCCTGAGGAATGGATCCTTGCTTCCAGAAAGACTGGAACAACTCAGTGAATTTCTCTATAAGTACAGGACCACTGGCTTTGTAGATCTCTGCAGGTATGGCATCTGCCTCTGGAGCTTTGCCACTAGATAGCTGGTTGACAGCTTTCATGACTTCAGCTATTACTGGAGGGTCATCCATGGTGCTGTTGATGTTGACCTGGGGAATCAAGTCTATCACCTCATCATTAATAGATGGTCGGTTGTTAATAGATGATAGACTTGTTTAATGCTTTTGCATGTTTAGACATACATAGATATGCAAATGCAGAGACAATCCATGCCAAATATGTCAAAGAGATGTTTTATAATATAGAAGTATGCTAGAATACTAGTGCAATAATTAACTAAATGTTATGCTAGCACTGTAAATCAAACAAACATTTAATTAAGATATTTTTCCTTCAAACTTCCTATTTGCCTCCCTTTCACTTTTCAAGTTCTGAAGTGATAACATTTAGGAAAAAAGGTACCATATGCTACTTTGGGTTCCATGGGCCCAAGGTGGATAAAGCAGATTTGTTTTTTTCATAAAGCACATAATGCCCATGCAGTTTGAGCAATTCTCCTGGGCTGAAACTAAACACAAGTTCACCAAGGTAAAGTTGGGGATGTGTGGATCTTGGGACAGCAAGGCAATGAACAAGTATATTATAGAGAATAAGCACAGCAGAGCTGCTATTATTTAACTTTGAAAAAAAGTATGAGTTACCCAAGTTTACAAAAATGGGTACTAATTGATTAATATCATTTGATCTTGTTTTTTTTTTAATGTTGGAGTTAAATTAAAGCCATTCCAAAATATTCCACTGACTTTGAGAAGTTCTTTTTTTTAAACTCAAGCATCCCCATTGGGTACCTTTCCTATCCAAAATATTCATAATTTGTTCCTACTACTGTTAGAAACAACTCTTCATACGTCTACCTCTGCCTGCATCCAGATGATGCTTTAATGAAGCAATTGGTTTGCCACATTTATGGTATCTTCCACCAGACTAAACAGTGTTGTCCTTTAACTTTAGCACTCCCATTTTCCTATTGCATCATTTACCATTTTTTTCCTACAAACAAGGAGGAAAATATGGGGTAGTTACACAGTATTTTGACTGTTTGCACTTAGAGCTTTCTACCTGGAAGTACTCCTGGGTTGCATTCATGCAACATGCTTTGGCCAATCAATGATCAATCAAGCACATAGTCATGGAAACCTGGTTGATGGTTGCCATTTGGGTAAATGAAGAGTTCATACCAACTGTGTTCAGTCCTGCCTTTATCCCATGAGTCCCTTTGCCTGGAGAGTATTGCCAAATTTTTATTCTGTCAGCGGCGCCTCCTCATTGACATGTTGTTGATTGTTGTTCTTAACATTTGTCCTGCTTCATTGTAAGGTCTACTTGTTTTGCACTTGAGTCATCTAGTGCTTACAGCAAAGCTTATCAGTGCATGATGCACAACAGGTTCCATTTTTCAGATGGCTTGTTACAGTGCCTGATGCTGATTTGAAGATGATTGGCCCACAGACATCAAGCTGGCTTCCATGCATAAGGGAGAACTAGAATATGGGCTTCCCTACTCCTGGCCCAGCACCATAACCATTACATCATACTGGCTCTCACTCCCCATTGACATAATGCAACCCATCAATATTGAGGAGGCATGTTCCAGGGCTAACAGGACATAGAAACAAGCTTTGTAATGAAGCATCTTGTGGTTTTGGCAACTCTTCACACAACTCCATCTCTTTACCTTTGATGACTGCCTGAGCAGGATACTCAACAGTCCACTGAGTTTTTGAATGCATACAGCACAGCTGACTCTAATGGAAGAAAAATAAATCAAGAGTTGCCCTAATACAGTTTGGGGTTAAAACTGATTTGCTCTTACTCAAAAAGTGATTAGGGTTAGCAAGTCACAAGATACTACTCTTGCCACTGACTCACTTAAGCTTGTTGTATGAACCCAATTTTAGAATATCATGTAGATTCCTACATATCATAAGTATGGCTGAAAAAAAAGTCCCAGTTTATACCAATTAGCAGCTATAGCATTTGGATATTATTCAAGGAAGAAGCAGAATTGCAAGACAAAAACCTACCATGCGAAAGAGGGAGATGGTATTTCTGGTGATATTATAATGAGAAAGAACTTGAGAATTGGTGCAGATCCCAAATGGTACATCTGGCATATTTTCTACCATGGTAAGGAACTCTGAAACTTCATTTTTTTCTGAATCCTGAAAAAATAGTGAACAAATTGAGAAAGATTTTTGGACACCATAGAGTACATATAGATTGTAAGTTTAATCCTCATAGCTATCCCATGAAAAATTCTGGGAACAGGAAAAGGTATGAAAATTCTGTTGGAGCTTTTCCTGGAATGGAATTCTACCATCAGGGAGCAGATCCCACTTCAGAAATTTAATTCAATGGATTGTTTAAATAGTGGTTTATCCAGTACTAAAGCTCCCAGGACAAGAGGCAAATTAAACAAAATTACAATTACCAAGGCTTAATTTATGTTAGGGTGTGTGTGTATATGTATATATGTATATATAGAGAATAACAGGACTAAGATCCTGTGGGACTTCCAGATCCAGACAGACAGGCAGGTACTGGCCAGTCAACCAGACATTACAGTAGTAGGCAAGGACCAGAAGACAGCAATGGTGATAGATGTAGCAGTGCCCAGTGACAGCAACATCAGGAAGAAGGAGTATGAGAAGCTGGAAAAGTACCAGGGCCTAAAGAAAGAACTAGAGAGGATGTGGAAAGTAAAGGCCAAAGTGGTACCAGTGGTGGTAGGAGCACTCGGGGCTGTGACTCCTAAGCTGGGAGAGTAGCTCCAATAGATCCCAGGAACAACATCAGAGCTCTCTGTCCAGAAGAGTGCAGTGCTAGGAACAGCTGAGATACTGCGCAGAACCCTCAAACTCCCAGGCCTCTGGTAGAGGACCCGAGATTGAGGAAGACACATACCACCCATAGGGGTGAGAGGGGATTTTTGTTTTTTTTATAAAAAGTAAACAATGAATGAAAATACCCAAGATACCCTGATTATTGCCAATACAGCTCCCAGGGAAAGGTAGAAAGAGAGAAAGAATGTCACATCAACCCACAATAGCCTTCCCCAATCTGGTGTTCTTCAGAGGACCGTATCGTAATTAGGGGCAAGAGTGGTTATAGGCCAACTCTTGAGCATACCTGTTAAGAAAAGTTGGCCTATGGCAGCAAAGGAGACTGTCTGTGACCACCCAGACGTCGATGAACTAGAACTCCCAGCACCTTCTTCACCAGTGGCCATTATGGTAGGGTTTTGAGAGCTGGGCTTCAGTAATATCTAAAGGGCTACAAATTCCCTACAGAATTTCTGAATAGCATGGCTGTTCTCTTACAGAGATGCAGTGGAAGGAAAAGACAGAAAAACAAAAAGAAAACAGGAGCAATAAGAAGATGCAAAGGAAAGGCAAAATGAAGAGAACCAGAATTAAAAAATACAACATACAGTGAAAGCAAGACAAATTCCAAATGAAAGCTAATAATTCTATAAGAAATTCCTTCAGTTTGGCTGTCTTGTACACTTAGCAGCAATTTAAGGGAAGAATGCTGACATCTGGTGGCTATTTATTTTCACAGACTCCATTGAAGATGCATTTTAAGATCACTTAAAATACACAAAACCTCAGAAATGCCTTTTAAATTTGTAGTCTGTTATAATCTTCTCTAATGAGAATGAAGTAGCTTGCTTCAGACAGTTAAAGCCAGCAATTTTTTATTTTTAAAATTGTTTATTATTGCTGTTGTATTTTTATTTTTAGAGAGAAGCATTTTCAGGATTTTTTGTCAGTGGTGGCAACATTATTTAGCCAACTTCAGATACAGCGTCTCTAGCTGGTGCAGAGAAGGGGGTTCCTGTTCCCCCTCAAATAGCAAAATTCCACTATCTTTGTGGAAAGAATAGCATGTTTCTGCCATTTTAAAACCATAGGAGAAAAATATCTAATCTGGACACATGCATGCAGGTAGAATTTACATGGGCCTTCCTTAACTTCATATCTTTTGGATAAATTGGACTATTATTTTCATAATTCCCAAACAACATGGATGGAAATTATGGGTTGTAGCTCATTAATGTTTAATGGGGCTTATTAATGACCTTTGAGGAGACTCCAGAGGAGGCCTTCCTGTAGCTCCAGCAGCTGCATGAAGATATCATGTGCTGAGCTGGCTCTGACTATGAGAAACAACCTTCAGAAAACATGTTGAGAAAATAGACAAAAAAATTATGCGCCCTTGAGGTTAGTTTGGCATTGATACAATAATGTAGCCTTCCCCCAACCTGGTACCCTCCAAATATTTTTGACCCAGCACATCTGGAGGCAGCAAGTTGGAAAATACGGCTGTAATGTTTTTGAACTCAGATTTGTCTTGCATACATGTAAGAGGCAGAGGAATTTTTCTTGGATCAGTTGACATTAAAGCATTGTATAACATGCTAATTATACCATTCTAACTTCCCATAGTCAGCTGCTCAATTAGCAAGAAGTTGTTAGTTTAAACTACTTCTGTGACACTTTGTTAAAGCAGCAATGTCTGTTTAAAAGTCTGAATTAAAAAGATAAATCTTGATTCTTTTTGAAAGCAATGAAGAAAAAGTACTTTCCTGGACTTTACAAGTCAGGATATCCTCAAAAATCTCCTTTAGCAGATTTCAAAATGTGGCAACAAGAAAGATAGTCCCTTAGATCAGTGTATCTCAACCTCAGCAACTTTAAGATGCATGGGCTTCAGTGAGTTGAAGTCCACACTTCTTAAAGTTGCTGAGGTTGAGAAACACTGCCTTCGATAGCCAATGATTAAGCTGGTTATAACTAAAGTTTCCAGATGATCCTTGTAAATGGAAATTACATTTGTTAATATTATCTTCTTCAGAGTGTATGATATAAGAGGCTAGTGAGATAGGCGGTGATCAAATTTAAAATATAAATAAATAAATAAGCAAAATAAACTCTGTTCAGGGGTGATACAGCATGCTAAACATGACTTCCTTAAATATGGTTTATGAGATCAAACACATTTTTCTGGGTTGATGCAATATGCTAAGCCATAAGTCATAGGTAGTAACCACAATGCCTAGATTCACGCAAATATGAAGCCCAAACCAGGCAAACCATAGTATGCCTTGTGTAAAACCAGTCTCTCAGTATCTTGTTGCATCTCAACAGACCTGAAAGAATCCAATGACTGCCACCTCAGCTCCATCAATGAAGGCTGCAGTACCTGGGACATCTTCCAGAAGCACAGGCTTCCTCTCCTCTTTGGCAGTACCTGGAGAAAATAGAAGGAAAGTGCTGTTTAGTCAGCATCCTTTTATAGCCAATTTCTGGCCATTGTCATAACTACCTGCTTTGAATGTTCATATCAGCAAATCTTCATCTGCTGGACAACCTGTTTTTTCACATATTTGTTTTTGAATATTGTCTGGGAATAACCAGTAGATAAAAATGCCCATCTTTTCTGGTTCGGTTGCCAACCTGCCATGAAGCAAGATCCATTGCGGCACAGAGCAACGTATTCTTGGTTAAGGTACTTGATGTTTAAAATTCCACTTCTCAAGTAAGGCCTAAAGCCACCTGATTCTGCAGGTGGGAAAACCAGTTTGCTCCTTCTGGTTTTTAAGGGACAGATGATCTGAGAGATGACTAGCTGCATTTAGGCTTCAAGCCCTATTCATGACTGATATATTTCCCCCTACTGTTTGTTTTATGCAATTGCATTTTATTCTACTCAGGGATTTTCTTTTTTCAATAGAAGACCAAGACATGAATTGCTTTACTATGATCCCTGGTATTATCTCCCATCATGAAGAACTGAGGGTGCTGTTTGAATGATTTCATAATAAATAGTAACTTGGAATGAAATAAGTAGCAATTTGGTTTATGGTGATCTCACCTGATAATATGGATGAAAAAGATCAGTCTGTACTACAGTCTCTCTTTGCAAGGCTTGCTAGGAAAACCATACTTTTGATTTTCCCCGAGATGTTCCTAATCTTCTTGTGTGTTGAGAATTATAGTGTTTTAGGTAGGAGCTGAGTTGCTGCCGTCTAGAGCAGCATTCCCACGCTGTCCCTCAAATCGGTTACCCTTCCTTAATCCAAACTAGCATAGCCATGCTTACTGCAGGTGATGGGGGTGGGAATCCAATACCTTTGAAGGGCACCAGCTTCAGAAAGCTGATCTAGATGCTGCTCTCTTTTTCTCCATTGATATGGCTTCCTAGACTACCCCTTTTTCTAAACTTGAAACAGGTTTGCTTACCTTCAGATGAAGAGTTTTTCTCTCCGGATCCTAGCAGGAACACACCACTGAGGAAAACTATAAGAAAAATATGCAAGATGAAGTTTTCCATTGCTCTGACCTTCTTTTCTGTTTGCGAGCGACTCCTGTTTTGGGCAGGAAAAACAGTTTCAAGAACTGTCGCTTAATCACGTGACGGCTCCAAAAGCTGTGGGAGTGAAACAGTTGGGAATGGCCACCTGTACCTTTCTTTTCTTCTGATAAGAAACTAGTGGGGCTATAAGCTCCCAAATGTTTCCTTTCATGTAGTAAATTTCATTATTCCATTTGTAAGACAAGCTCTGTTTTCACAGCTTAGCAGATAAAACACAAAAACAGTAAACTACAGGTAAGTTAACATAGACAGAACTCTGCTGTATATTTCTGTACAACCAGGGGACCCTCAGCTAGCATTAAAATCATTTTTAGCAAGAGCTCATTCAATTAAAAAAATCAGTATTGATTTTGAATTGATTAAATCTTCATATTGTAATGAATTCTGACCCCTTCTTCGTCCTTGCTGAGGCACAGAAGAGACGTTCCTTCCTTTATAGGGAAAGAAACCTTCTCAAAGCTCACATAGGAAGAGATAGTAGCATATTTTCAAACATTACCTTTAGAACTTCATACTAAGAGACTAGATACAAATATTCTAATTATAAAAGTTAAACCACCAATTTCATTACATACATATTTTTAACTGAAACAAAAATATTTTCAATTGGCTAAATATTGCAGTCCTATTTTATTAAGTGTCCTTTGTTTTCTGGCCTTTACTAATATTACCCACAGATCTTATGGATTGGAATTCAAACTTAGAGAATCTGGAAAATCTTTTTCCTAAAAATTTGTTTTTGTGGCTGTTTCATTTAACCTTTCTTATCGCGTGCACACTTTTCCTGCACCACCTCCCATCCTTGTGATTTTAGGTTTCTATGAAATGAGCAGTGCTTTCTGTTATAGAATCTCAGTAATTTCTGCCTAGTAGACAGAATAACATTCATAAAGGGAATATTCTTCAGGTTGTCTTATTCATTTTGTTCATTAATTCTGTGATTCTGAACATAGCATTAAATCATCAGCTAGTCCTTGTATCACCTTACCACACAGATCAACAACCTTGTGGGACACATACATCCCCTACTCTGATTTTGCAGCCCCCCCCCCAGACACATCCAAGATCAAACTTCAAAATCCAGAGCAAATTGTTGATTTTCTGTGGCAAAACAATTCATATTTCAGAGGAGAAGATGTTATACAGATGCACTAGCATCCTGCAAAGAAAACTCCCAGCCAAAAATTTTGGCCCCATAAGTCCAGGGATGCCACTGGCCACTTAAAAAAAAGGGCGCCCCCCCCAAGCAAAAAGTACTGCCTACACCTGCCTACACATACAAGATACCACACATATACTGATAACATAGCCATATTCCTCCCTCTGTACAATCTACTCCTCATGATACTCTGAGACCGATTCATTGGTAATTCCCATTATGTTCTCTATAATCCTAATCACTACAGGTCTGCTTATGCCCTAAACTATTAAAATTATTCAAGAAGAATAAGGTGCCTGGATCTGGTGGGGGTGGGGGTGGCAAGTAGAATTGAGGTTTGACATTCCTTATGTGCAAAGGGCAAAATAAGTCCGTGTATTATGAGAAACACAAGAAGCTCACTCTGAAGCAAAGGGCAAAATTGGCTTTATTTTCAAAGACATTGAAATCTTTACAGGCCAGGTCAGGAACTGTATCTCATATTACTTAAGACAAGGCTTCGAAATGCAGCTTTGGGAAACAAATTTAAACAAGACAATATCCGCTGATAGACAGATCTTTTCATGTAATGCAAGGAGAAAAGAGAAATTCCAAAGCCAATTCTCTTTCAGTCAACTGACGTGCCCTGATAGCAAGTGGTTTAGGTTGGTGACTGTGTATCTTCTGACCAAAGGCACTTCAAGAATTGATCCTGTACAACCAGAGAAATGCTTTGTCCCTGTTGATTTTTGTGTGATTATTTTCAAGGTAGCAGGAGGAGAGACAGAGTCTATCCAATGGCCTGTATTGGCTAAATTTATTGTGACAATAAAAGGGTTGGGTTATGTGGAAGAAGCATGGCATGCAAGTGCCAGAAACTGACACACTTGGAATTAGCACAAGCAGCAGTAGGAAACAAAGAGAGAAAACCAGATAGAACTCATTCTGTCCATTCCTTTTTGATAGCCAAGTTCCATTCCCAGGTGAGATGGTTGTGCTTATCATCATCAGTGAAGAAAGACTTATTGCAGTAGTTTCCTCGGGCCACAAGGCCCTTTGGCGCTTCCTCAAGAGGGGTCATGAATTCATACTCTTCTGGCCGCGGCCCATAGCTGCCCACCATGAATACAGCCTTGTCCACTAGGAGAGAACAAGCCATAAGAAGACAGTGTATCAGAAGATAGATCAGAAATAGGATAGAACACAAAACGTGAATGATTTTAAAATGTAACACAAACATTTAATGTAATCGTGACTGCAGTTTCCCACCACCTGGATGGACTTCAGGTCCTATCATCCCCCAGTAAAGTCATCTGCAGGTGCTACTGCAACCCACTTCAGAAACCAGCCCAGAAAGGTATTTGGGACACACTTTCATTAACCTACAGTATATTCAGTACAATAGAGAATAGCAACAAGATAGCATCCCCTAAACCTCCAAAATGTATTTTTTAAAAATGCTCCAAATCTTACAAGATTATTAAATATTTCCACATTTCAGTGTTCTCACATAAGTTTTTAATTTCAATTTCCCTGGAGATAAAATGAGAAAGTTATTAAAACTTGACCACTCCAAAGGGCCATGAGAGTGGATTTGCTGTGAGTGGAGAACCTCCAGTTTTGAGAATGTGTTTTTTGCTTGATTATACCTTTGGGGTGAAGGTTTATTGAAATTGTTTATTTTACATTTTTTTCTTTTTTCTGATTTCCTTTGGGTTCTTACAATTTACTGTTTTTAATCTTATTGTAAGCTATGCAAGTCTCTTAAGAGTCTTATATAAGCAATAGTCTGATTGGTATATACCGTAGGTAGGTAGGTAGGTAGGTAGGTAGGTAGGTAGGTAGGTAGATAGAGCTAACTAGCTAACTTGCTTGCTTGCTTACTTTTTAGGCAATTAAAATTAGTATAGGAAAGACATGGCCCAAGTAAGCTCATGCCCTCTGATGTTACACATACAAGAGAACTTTTTCTTTCTGATGTCTGAGCACACCATGTGAATGTCTACAGGAAAGGGGCTTTCAGGCATCCAGCTATATGTCCAATGGCTTCCATGTAAATAGAAATATCGACAGAACAATTTCTGCTCCTGTGGATACCAGTCTCTGTATTACAAAAAGATCTCCAGGGAAGGACCACTTTACCTCACTTTACCTCACTATTCAGCACAACCACATCAAGGCGATTTTTGAAAGAACACCCAAGCAGTATACTTATAGCAGTATCATCTACAAATACTGAAAAGAAGAAAAATGATTTCATTTACTCACCTTTCACTCCTTTCCGGTAAGTGTGCTGCACATATTTCAAACCAGATACAATTTCTTTGTTTACCTGCAAGAGAAAAAACAGTCCACTGAGTGAGGCAATTCAGCTCAAGTTTTCAGTGCCCTTAACAATAACAATTCTGTCTTTTATTCCTGGTTTCCTGCTTCCCTTTTTGTGACTCTTCCTGCCATCCCTCTTTTGGTCTTTTTTGGCAGTGGGATATGGTAGGGAGAAAACACCATTCCATGAGTACAATAAGCAATTCATTCATTTATTATTTCAGTTTATGATGCCCCCGATTAGGTGACCAACCATCAAACCCAAAATTGAAAATACAGCAAAAGGTAAGTTGAACAGCCCAAATCATCATACACATAACATTAAAGGCGTAGCTAAAAAAGACTATGTACAGTAGTTCAATTTAAGATTGGTTCCCACAGCAGCTATGACATGTAACACCAAATCTTCAGCTACTTTTTATGTTGCACCAATGAGTGAAACTACTGGCATCTGTTTATGAGACATTTACCATTTGAGTTAATGTAAATCATCAGTGGATGTGAAATGCTACATCCAGCACAATTAGCAGTTGTGTTTGCCCAATTCTGGTCGCTCCTCTTTAAGAGAAGCAGGAATTAAAGCAGTTTTCAGCAAAGTGGCTTATCAGTAAAACCACTTCTGCATTTTGCCCAGTTGACACTCTCTGTTAAGGAGCACCATTTTACATTTCGGTGGTCAAACAAAGGTTTCAGGGAAAGGCATACTTCTGAACAGGTGTTTAAAGACAAGCAGTTGGATATATTTAGGATTAAATGTATTTGAAAAGAACTGATATATTTTGGGACAATATACTTACTAATGATATTTGTTTTGATGCACTGTTCTGAAATTTATTAATGGATTTGTAACTGGAACAATGATACATATTAAGCTAAAACAATAAAAAAGCCCATTTAAGAAAAGTAATGAAGTTCATGTTTCTGTTTTTCTGTTTCTAATTAAGCTGCATAGGGAAAAATTATAACCTTTTATCAGTTTTGCTGCACAATATATTATCACATAAGGGTAATATATGGTTTCATTTAAATTTATTTTGTCTTTAGTGGAAGATAAATAATTAGTCCAGCTAAAAGAATTAAAGAACACAAGATTCAATGGGAACACTTTCCTTTCTGCAACAATCTGCTGTTGTGCCTATAGGCAATGCAAACTTCTTATTTTGGCTAATGCTTTATTGTTTAAATTGTCAAATGTGACACAAACCAACAATGTACACATTTGCATTAGAAAAGTCTGTAAAGATATGCAGAAGTGGAAATGAATCCAGCTCTGGAAAATTTCTATAGGAAAGTCACTCACTTTGAAGTGGATCTTGACTCTGTATTCAGCTCCTTCCTTTAATACAAAGAACTCTTTCTTCAAAGCTTCAAGGTCCTCTGGAACAGGGAAAACATCTTAATAAATCATGCTCAGAGATGCAGAAGAGAACCCCCTTCTTCCCATGGATTCACTTGACTGCTGCAAGTTGGAGGACTGTGCCTATGCATTAGCAGTGGTGTGCTGGTACATGTTGAACAACCAGCTCTGCTGGTCCCAAACAGCTGATAGCCGTACTAGGCATGGTACTCAGCTCTGCTCTCAACCGGCTCACAACATTTCAGAACACCAGTTCTCACGATCTGATATGAGCCGGCTCCAGCACACCACTGCATATAAGCATATCTGTGCTGCAAACTTATGTCAATATTACGCTTGTTTTGAGCAGCACATGGTAGTTTAAAAATAAACAAACAATAAAGAAAATAGCTTCCCTCAAAGGATTCCAGAAATTACATGAAAAGAGGCCAAGGCTTCTTTGTTCTGCCTCCCTACTCCTTCACTGCAACATAGTGTTTTTCCAAGGAAACAGAAGCTACTCTTTTATTTTTAATTTATGAAATGTATTCTTTAGATATACCATACAGGTATCTAATACCTAACTAGCCCATGAACACGCAGAGTTGAAAGTGCATGCATTAATGAACCGTAAATGTCTATACCTGTGAATCTGTGCATATGGGCACCCTTGTGTCATTCCAATTAACTCAGAAACTATGCTCCAAATGCACTGGAAGCATTCTTGCACAACTATCAATGAAATGCATAAGATTTGTGTAAGTGAAAGCTAGCAGCAGACAAACAGGTTGTATAATGTGTCACTATCAACAAACCGTTTGTGGTATTGCTTCCCTTGGAGATTTCAGCTAAAGAGGAAGCATCTGTGCTTTGCTAAGCTATGACTTCCTCTCTTATCAACCAAGGACCCATATAAGGTAAACTGACTATTTCTTGCTGATGCTAAACTCCTAGGAACACAGGCTATTACTCAAGTATGCAGAAGAAATTATTTCTCTGGTGCTCTGCCAACAATGAAGAGATCTGAGCAGGCAGCCTTCTGGGTATACTTGAACACACTAAAAATTCAAGCTGTGAGAAAGTTGACTATATCTACTATTGCAATATTTTAGTCATTTAGTTAATTTATATTATATATCCTCTCAGCATACAATTCAGGACTGTGTACAATTAAAACAGCAATAATGCTATAAAAATATTTATTATGCCAGAGGCATTTGAACAAAGATAAACATTCCAGATGGGTTCACAAGACCATCTGACCCAATGCCTGGAGGAAAAGCTAGATCTTCAAGGTCTTATGAAAGGCAGGAAGGATCAGAACAATCCAGTTCTCATAACATGTCTTAAGAGATGAGACATGGAGCATGTCAACTCTGTTAGATCTTATCAAACAGATAATCAGAGACAAATGGTCCCACAAAAAACTAGGCCCTGTGCCATTAAGGGCTTTAACAGTGATAACTAGCACATTGAATTACACCCAGAAGCCTACTGACAACCAATGCAGCTCACAAAGTAACAGCATTATATAGGCATGCCAAGTTAAGCCCATAACTATCCATGCCAATACATTCTGGACCAGCTGAAGCTTCAGAGTGGATTTCAAGGACAGCCACACACACTAATCAAAAGGAGAGATGATCAAGGCATGAGTGACTGTGAGTTGAGCTTCCCCATCTAGAAATGGGCACAAGTGATGCACAAGATAGATTTCTGCAAAGGGCCTCTGAATCATGGCTTCTACCTTCTCTTCAACAGGTGTCATGAGTTTAGAGGATCCTATCCTGAACACTCTATCTGGCAGAAAGCAACCCCATTCAGAAACAAAGGTGAAAAATCTCCAGATTCAACAGGCCTCAAAATCCACAGCCACTTTGTCTTACTAGAACTGAGCCTGAGTCTGTTACTCCCCAGCCAGAACCCAGAACCTCCAGACACCAAGTCAGTGACTTCACAGCATTGCTTGAACAACTAAGGACTGAGATGTATAATTGGGTATCATCAGCATATTGACAATACCTAACCCTATGCCAGTGGATGACCTCACCCAGCAGCATCATGTAGATGTCAAACAGCAGGGGCAGAACAGAATTGGTCCATGAAGCACCTCACCCCAAAGAAGAGTCAAGGGTTGGACCTCTTCCCCCCATCAACACTGACTGGAACTGACCCTGGTATCAAAGCTGCTGAGAGATCAAGAGTGCCAGGATAGATGCACCACCACCACAATCACCCATCCTGGTCCCACAACAATTCATCCACAAGCATGATTAATGCCACCTTAATATTGTACCCAGGCCTAACCCAGACCGAAAGGGATCCAGATAATCCATTTCTTCCAGAGTCCTCTGAAGTTGCAGCCCAAATATCTTCTCTCCAATCTCCCCTACCCCCAAAAAGGAGGGTTGGAAACAGGTCAAAAATTACTCAACACTGTCAGGTCCAGCAATAGCTTCTTGAGGAGGGGACAGACTACTGACTCCTTAAGAGCAGGGGGAACAAGTGACCAGCCACATGCCACTTCCCAAGAGGCCTTGACAGGCATGGATCTAATAATCAGGTGGTCACACTGACAGCTCAAAGAACCCTGTCCTCTTCCTTGGGATCAACAGGCTCAAACTCTTTTGCCATTTTGTCTTCCAGAGTTCCTCTGAAAAGCAGGGAACCCTCTGGGATTCATGTACAGAGAGAGGCCACATATGCACATAGGGTCCAATCCAGGGCTACAGCCACCCTCTCATTCCAAGAGGAGACTAAGACTTCAGTTGAACTAGGTACTAGATACTTAGGAACTTCCCCAAGCACTCTCTGAAACCCAGTGGGGTCCATCAGATGCCTGGGGCAAACTACTGTGTTTCAGAGAGTGCTTGGGGAAGTTCCTAAGGTAGCCATGAACTCCCAAGCCACATCAGACTCTGTACCCAGGGAAGGCAGAGGGAAGTCTTTCAGTACCATAAGTCTAAGAAACTCCACTGTCAACCCAGCCACAGCATCATACAGCTCAGAAAGGGAAGCCACAACACGGCAAGGAGGCTGGTAGCAGCAATCCCATCTGTTCTCTAGAACCCAGCTTCACAAACAGGATCTTACATCCAGTAATCTGTGGAGAAGTGCCTCTGAAAGCCATAAGATACTTCCAGACAACAATCTCCATCCTCCCACCCCTACCCTGGGACATAGCTGGTGCCACACTCAAAACCCAATTGGTAACATTTCTAAGAGCCCCCCTCCCACCCACCAGGTCTCAGTAATACATAACAGGCTGGCTCTCTTAAGAGCCTTATTACAGGCTGATCTGTCATTAAGCAGCAACAGCCTGAGCCTGGGACCATTGAGCATACAATATCCAGGCACTGGGGCTAAGCCAAAGGGGCTAGAAAGCAGAATTGGTACAAGCCACTAAGTGCACCTTCCCAGAGAGTAGCCCACCCTGCTTCCTACCTTATCTCCCTCTGCCCTTCACTCCTGAGATGTTACTGTCTGCCCCACCCTCAATCAAGCCAATGCCATCCTAATCTTGCCTCTCTTCCCCAGGTCCACGGATCCCATCCAACATCCATGTGTCACCAACTAATCCCAGACTAGGTGACCAACCATCACAGACACACCACCAACTATAGAATGTTATAGTTGGAAAGAGCCCCAGAGATCATATGATGCAATCCCCTGCTCAATGCAGAACCTTTATGCAAAATGCAACTTTAGCATCCCTAACAGATGGCCATCCAGCCTCTACTTAGACACCTCCTACACTTTGTTAGTTCTTTTTAAATTTTACTTTTCATTCTTTTTTGAAGTAGGAAAGAACCCCTGGTGGCCAGAGGAAATAAGAACACTAGAGCATTAGATAGGTTAAGGGCCAGAAGTCCGCAGTTCAAAACTTATACTGCCTGGAATCTCAGGAAACAGGCAATAAGCTGTTTCTAAGATTCATCACACTCTGCCCCCAGCCCATCTGCAATTGATATAAATGAGCAAAGGCTTGAAACATCTTCCTTATAAGGAAACAATGGAAGATTTAAGATTTTTAATTGGTTGTGAGGAAATGAATACAGGAATCTGCTAGAAGCTCATATAATTACATAAACTAGACAAACAGAAAGGTTTACTTTTCTCTCATAATCACTAGGACTCAGACCAACATAATTAAACTGGTTGATAATGGATTCAAGACAGAGTAAAGCATCCTTTACATAATAAACAAATTCACTGCCACAAGAGGTACTTGCTCAGAGCCAATGAAAGTGGTGGCTTAAGGTATTAGATTAAGAAATTTGCTGAAATTCAGCAGTGCACTTTTGGACTATATTTTAGATAGTGGTTTAAGGGGAAGAATGGTACAGGCCAGGAGATTACTCACTCTCATTCCTGCCCTAAATTCCCTCCCTCCAACTGTCCAAGAATCTCATGCTCCTTCAGGTTATATCACTGAATCACCAGTTGACCTTCTGTAGTCTTCCAGAAGCTCAAGAGACTGAACTGCACTCTCCAATCCCACAGAAATTACCCATCCCAGTCTTACTTAACATTCACAAAACCAACTTCAAAATGAAACAAGGCCCAAGGATTCCATTCATCCTGCTATATAATAAGAAGAGAATGTTACCTACCAGTGAGGTCCATGGTAATTGGTCCTGGAGCACTGTCACATACAAGGGTAAGCCGAGTGACAGTCACATTAGGAATTGTTGGGTCTGTGGTGTCAGGAAAGGGATAAACAGTTTATTAACCAAACAGCGAGAAACTTGGGATGGCTTTCATGCCTTTTAATAAATTTTAATGCAAAATTTATCTCCCTAAAGCCTTCCTGTGCACAGGAAATTAGCATATCACTTGATAGCTAAGATTTTTTTTTTTCTGATACACTACTACTTTCCGACATGCAGGGAAATTCAATCATGCCTTGCTGTTCCCACTCCCACCCACAGCAGAGTGACAGTAACATTACCTCTCTTCTAGTTTGTTTGTTTGTTTATTTATTTAATAAATTTATATGGCTGCCCATCTCATATACATGACTCTGGGCAGCTAACAATTAAAACAGAATAAAAACACAATAAAAAATACAACCAACCAATAATTAAAAACATAAATAATATGACACAGCATAAAACAGCAGCTGAGAATAATCAAACATCTTCCAAGAATAGATGTAATTAAATAAGTAATAGTCAATAAAACCAACAAGTTATATGAGTTGTATGAATTTCTTTGCTGAAATATAATCCAGGGGCAGTAACTTAATCATGCTTCAGGTTCTGTTGCTAACTTAAAGCATTAATAGTATGAATATGTCTCAGTTAATTTGTCCATACACTAAGAAATACAACCATGAGACTGTGGAGTCCTTGGGGTTCTCTGAGCTTGGTTCTTTTCTTGCAAACATTTCATTACCTGGCTAGGTAACATCTTCAGTGCTAGAATGGGATGGGGTTTGCTGTCTGTTTATGTACTGTGGCATGCCCTGCCAATGTTGGTGGGGGTGGGGGTTTTGTTTTGTTCCTCTGGTAGTTCTTTGATTAGGATATTGTTCACTGCTTGATTGTGTGCCTGGTGGTAACCTCTGCTTATCTGGGTGATGATTGCTGGTGAGGAGATGTTCTGGTCTTTTGCTTTATTTTCTATTGTCTCTTTTGAATAGTGTGTAGATGCTGTTTATCTCTATGTGTTTGTTGATTGCTGCCTTGTCTGAATACCAAGCTTCCAAGAATTCCCTTGCATTTTTGGATTTAGCTTAGTCTAAAATGCTGACAGTTTCCCAGTTAAAACTATGGTTAAGTATGTCCATGTGTTGTGAGATTAAAGAGTTTTCATCATGTCTTCTGACTGCTAGTTGGTGTTCATGGATGCGCTCTGCCAGCCTTCTGCCTGTCTGTCCTACGTATCTTAAATATCTTAAGTACACCAAAAGATACAGTAGCACAAGAAGAAAAAACAGGAGTCATCTGCAACATACAGTGTAAGGACTGCAAGACAAACATGAAATATTTGCAAGAAAAGAACCAAGCTCAGAGAACCCCAAGGACTCCAGAGTTCAACCCTGAGCTACACATATTCGCCTCTATTGGTACAACCATGAGAGTCTACCTAGCACTGCTGTCAAATTGACTGGAGACTTTACTCCAGAATCTTGAGTAGAAACTTCTCTCAGCATGGCTAGTTTGATCCTCTAAGTTATGTTCTTTCCCACTTGCTCCTATGCTGAGTAACAAAGTCCTCTGCTCAACTAAGACAGAAAGTAGACTTGCATAGTGAAAACAGAATCCATCTTCTTGAAAGCAACATTGAAAGTTGATCTTCAATTATAGTAAACATTTACTCAGGTCAACATAATCATTTCTCCTTCATGTTTAGGATAAAATTTATGGATGCTCTCCATCTTTGACAATATTAATATCATTACACAGCAAATACTGCCTTTTTTTTCTACCCCAAAATATGGTTCTTCCAAAGGACCAAGACCTTTTCCCTGCTATACCTGCAACCACGGGTGCCTCCCCCAGCAAAGACTTCTTGTACTTTGTAAGGCTTTCATCGTCTTTGTCCAGCTCCTGCAGTTCCTGAAGCGACTTCTGAGGTGGAGGTTTGTAGTTGAGTTTGTTATCTAGCTCATCTTCATCTTCTTCCACATGTACCTCAGGGTCTTTCTCAGTCATGGTTGCTGGCTTCAGAAGAAAGAGTTGCCAGTTAAGGGCACTGAGTAGGGTACTGATTACATGGTTTGTAAATCCTTAGCTGGCTTTCTGCCATAAGGAGAACAATTGTGGGAGGTGGTCATCTCAGGTACAGCCATTTAAATACTTTCATAAGCAAAAGGATCAAAGACATTTAACCTGGCAATAGACATTTAATCTATTGAATTCAGATAACCAGTAGCTGGGTTGTTTTCTCCGGAGGAGAGATGCCATTTCTAGATGGAAGGATATAACAATTCCTTACTACTAGGGCCTGACAGACCAAGAAGAGCCACTTTGCTGAATATTTTTCTCATCTGTATTTGCTCATCCCAGATTCATGACATTAGCAGTATAAAAGAGCATGAACTGTCACTCAGAACTTGTCAGTCATTCCAACTCTCAAACAATTTAATGGTGGGGGACACAGCAGAAAAGAAAGCACCTGATCTGCCCACTGAAACAGCCACTGATATTCCTGCCTTCCAAGAATAGATTTAATCAAATAAGGAGCAGCAAGATAATTTGTAAAATATAGTCTCCCTCTTTATGTGTATGTGTGTGTGTGCATACACACACACATAGATGTAAAGTATTATATATGTTGGGTTCTCTTAACAAAGACGGTAAGAACTATAAAATATAGCCACCTACTAGACTCATGCATCAAGGTCAGCTCAGGAGGGAAGATTCCCTCTACCTTTGGCCATCAAATTAAGGGACAACCATCTCCACCTCCTTCTCTTTACCACCTGGACCCACATACAGCAACAACAGCAGCAGCAAATCTCAGACACCACTGTGACAGCTTGATGATATTTCTTGACATTTTAGGATTCCTCTATATTTCTGCTACAGCAACTGTGAAAGTACAGATTCCGGAACATAAGCTATTCACCCTCATCGTATACAACAACACACAAATGCACACTAAGGCAACTTCCCCAACCTGGTATGCTCCAGGTGTGCTGAATTTCAATTCCTATCATTCTTGTCCATGTTGGCTGGGAATTCTGGGGAAGGCTGCTAATGTAAGCTGGTGCTCATATACTTCCCACAGTACACTCATATCTTCCCACTATGACATAAATCTAAACACAGTAATATGTGAGGATTCTCCCTGCAAGGCACCAACTGAAAGTTCTAATTAAAAAACCAAACAATTATAGGCTAAGGATTGCAACTAGATTCAGTCACCTTTTTAAGTATTTACTGGTATGCTGGGCTAGGAGTACTTGAGCAGAAAAATATCTGTTATAAATGCCTCTTCATCGGTAACAAAATACTTCACACTGCTTCCACAATGACCAGCAAATCCTCCGAATAAAGAACCTCTTTATGTCACATTGACAAAGACAAACAGTCCTTCAGAAGCCACTGTAACCACATTACTAAACAATAGCTATTTTAAACCTTCATTGACACCACAGCACTAGAAATAAATGGAATATTTCATGCAGTAACATACAGAGATTTACATCAAAGCAGGCAATGAAGGAAAATACCTGAATGGAGCTTATTAACAATTTTTTTAAGCTGATCAATCCAATTGCAAATATCATGTAATTTCCCGACTGCACATTTAAATAGCTCTGTGTGGTGTGGTGTGGTGACCAGGTCCCCTTCCTGTGCAGGAAGGAAACATGTGCCTTGTTCCTATGACAACCCATGCCCTGATTGTAGACTCCGAGGAACTACCAGTTTTTAAGCACTGAAACTTCTCCAAAATCGGAGGCAAGACAGACCAAATTTAGCAGGCAATATTGTCAGCGAGGACTTAACATGAAACTCCCTTTCCAGCACTAGAAGAATCAGCTTGCTCTTATGGTTCCTGGCTGGGGAAGGATAAACAAATAAAATACATAAAAACTCAGCAGAGTGGAACATTATGGGTAATGCATGGTATACATTATTACATTGCTCTTGTTTTTCACTTGAGTATGGAACAACTACAATGGAGGAGACATCCAAGCAAAATATACTGTGCAACATATAACATTTGGCTCAAGATTAGATGCTCTGTCCTAGCATCCCTCAACCTCACACTCTCCAGATGCATCAGGGTTGCCAAAATTCATGCTTGTAATGATAAAGAACAGCATGAACTTGGGCTAACCTTTCATGCCCCTGCAATGGATAATGAAAATAATGGATAAAGGCACAGTATGGCTGCTACCTATTTTGCTCAGAAGAACAATGTTTGTTTGAATTTATATTAACTCCTCCATCTCTGGCCATGTTTCATTAAGTTCTTCACCAGTTGCACAGACAGTTCAAATACACTACAAATGAAATGATCTTTAAATGATCTTCCTGAATTTGACCTCGAGCTTTTGGGCCACAAAGTGAAATGTACTGACATTTAGAAAGTTAGGCATTTCCAACCCACATATGAGATCATACCAATGTCTAGAACAGCCTTCCCCAACTTGGTGCTCTCCTGATGTGACAGGGCTATAACTCCCAGAATTTCCAGTATCAGGAGGGTGCTAAGTTGGAGGAGTTTGTTCCAAGAAAGCATGGGGAGTGGTTTCTAGAACATTGCGCTTGACTGTAGGAAACAGATTCAAATTCTTCCTTTGCTATGAACAGAAGTTGGTGGCCTCTGGCAAATAAATTTATCCTCTGTCTAATCTTCTCAGGATTGCAACATGTTTGGATAAAATTGATTTGAGCTACCTGGGAGAGAAGCAGAAAATAAATGTTGAAGTATTTCAGGAGCACCAGATCCAGATTGCAATAAACCAGACAACAATTTGATAACAACAAGGAGATATAGAAAAGACTAATTTTTTTTAGATTTTTTTATCCTGCCTTTATTTTTATAAATAACTCAAGGTAGCAAACATACCTAATACTCCTTCCTCCTCCTATTTTCCCCACAACAACCCTGTGAGTTGAGCTGAGTTGGGCTGAGAGTGAGTGATTGGCCCAAAGTCACCCAGCCAGCTTTCTTCCCTAAAGCAGGACTAGAACTCAGTCTCCTGGTTTCTAGCCTGGTGCCTTAACCACTAGAGTAACCTGGCTCTTTGTTGCCCTCCAGTGGATTTTTGGATGTGGATTTTTGCAGTGCAGATCTTAATTTAAGAACTTAATGGCTAGTGTAAAGCAAGGCATATTCATAAACCATACTAAGAAGTTGATTTGTTTGAATCAAGCCATCCTTAATTTGTCAGGTTCAAGCAATACAAACTGACTAATCTAAGCTAGAAGTGAAAGTTTCCAAACTTGGAGAAAAGTACAGGTTAGAGACTAGGTTTGTTCCCACCACTTTGATAAACCATGATTACTGCCTCATATTAAGGCATGCTTAACCATGGGATTCATTGAATGAGCCCAAATAGATAGATATTCATAGATAACATCAAACTGTGGCCCTCTTGACACTAATGAATCACAGCTTCCACCAGTCCCAGCCTGTTGTGCAAATCCTGCAGGATGCTGAAAGTTGTAATTCAATAGCAACTGTTGGACCTCAGATTCCTCACCCCCCTATGATAGTAGCTAACTCAGTATAAGAATCCAACCATTGTAATGCTCCAGCTTCACCTTTAATGAGCATTACAGCAATAAGAGACTTTTTTTTTCATTCAAGCAGGGCTAATGTGGCACATTATGGCTTTCTCACATCACTTTGAATGATGCCTAGCTAGGTTCTGAAGAGCCTGTTCTGATCTCATGAGAATATAGATTTTAAATCTCATTAATTAACTCATGTCAGTGTTTTTTTTACAGTTTATTATTTTTTAATTGTAAGAGCAAGATAAAGGGATTGACTCATGGTTCAGTAGGTATGCAAATGAAGTTCCTGTTAATTTGAAGCAGATACTCCCTGCAGAGAGACATGGGATTGCGCAATGATGGACAGATCATTAAAAATATAAAGAAGGACAAGAGGCAAGGTTAAGGTAAATATAACTGTGGCTCAGGTAGTGCAGACAGCTGCTGATCCCCAGAGATCACATTTCAATAATGGAGGAATCAGGGACAGCTGGTACAAGCAGGGTACCCCAGGATCTCTTTGTATCAGACTGCATCCAGGCTTGGCTAAGCACCAAAGGGTTTTAGGATGTAAGTTATGATATGGATTGCTCATAGCCCATTATTATGAAGGGAGCAATCTCTTAAATTAGGCAGTCTGAAGTAACATGCAAACTAACTAGCATTTGGGAGCAAGACAGAAAACAAAGATAACCTTAAAGCAGTGTTGTTCAAACTTGGCCACTTTAAGATGAGTGGACTTCAACTCCCAGAATTCCCCAGCCAGAATGGGTGGCTGGGGAATTCTGGGAGTTAAGTCCACTCATCTTAAAGTGGCCAAGTTTGAACAACACTGCCTTAAAGTCTACAGATTATCAGCAACCGTTGGTTACAAAATAATATTTTGAAAGGTGGGACGTGTCAAAAACCTAAATTACTAATAAAAAAAATGCATGCATGTGCTTCAATACTATGAAACTTAAGCTGTAGAGAAATTATTCACAAGTTATTTCTGCCTTTCAATTTTCGATCAAAATATGTTTTAAACAAATAAGCAAATATTCTCTTTCTACCTGCTCACACATTCATTATTTCACTGTATCTGCTACATATCTCCTGTAGCAGTTCTTTGTTTATACCCTGTTTTTTAAACTGTGTCCATAATACCACTGTGCTTTGGTGTTCCCAGATTTTAAAAAATTCTTGAATTGTTGCTGCAAAAAAGGAGCATGGAGCTAAATAGGAGGAAGAAAAGAGAAAGTTTCATCACAGGTAGCAATTTTTCAAGATACAGAAGGGTGAATTCATCCCCTCTCTTCCATAAATTAAAAGCACAACAAAAGAACAGTTAAATTCTCATTCTTCTTCTCTTTGTTGTATAATTAGCAATATTATGGAAAAAGAAGCATATCCCAGCTACGCCATTTTACCTTTCTGCTATTCATCTGATTTAAGACTCATCAAGCAATTACTATATGGTTCTCAAAAGCACACAGATAGTCATGTGAAAAAGAAAGTACACCCTCTTTGAGTTCTATGGTTTTACATAACAGGACATAATAAAAATCATCTGGTTTTTAGCAGTTCTCAAAAGTAGATAAACACAACCTCAGATGAACAACAACACATGACATATTACACCATGTCATCATTTTGCAGAAAGAAAGCCAAAATGGAGAAGCCACGTGTGAAAAACTAAGTACACTCTTACTGCTTCCATAGGTATGAAGAGGCTAAGTAGCAGCCAGGTGCTGGTAATCAAATGCACTTGATCAATTGATCATCAGCAAGTGTGACTACCTCTATAAAAGCCAAAGTGTTAGGAGTTTGCTGGTCTTGAGTACTGAGGTGTGTGTTAACACAATGCTTATATGCCAATTGCTTCTCTAAAATCATTGCTGATGTCTTTACTCTTTGGCACTGTGTTAACACACACCTCAGTACTCAAGACCAGCAGACTCCTAACACTTCAGCTTTTATAGAGGTAGTCACACTTGCTGATCAGTTGATCAAGGCCATTTGATTAGCAGCACCTGGCTGCTACTTAGCCTCTTCATACCTATGGAAGCAGTAAGGGTGTACTTAGTTTTTCACACGTGGCTTCTCCATTTTGGCTTTCTTTTTGTAAAATAAATGATGACATGGTGTAATATGTCATATGTTGTTGTTCATCTGAGGTTGTGTTTACCTACTTTTGAGAACTGCTAAAGACCAGATGATTTTTATTATGTCCTGTTACATAAAACCATAGAACTCAAAGAGGGTGTACTTTCTTTTTCACATGACTGTATGTCCTACACAGTAAGACCCTCAGAAAGTGAAGACTCAACTATGGCACATAGACTTGCTTCAGTCCTCAACTTTATGCACTTTGCTGCTGATTCATACATCAACATTAGATATGGTCTCTTTAATCATAGTTTATTGCAGAAACCATCATTGGCTAGAATCATTTAGTCCAACATCCTGCTCAGTGAGGAATCCAGTAGAGTATATCTGACAATGACTATTCAGTTCTGTTTGAAGACCTCTACTAAAGAATTTACCACTATATATGGCAGCCTACTGGCTGACAGCTCATACAGTTAGGAAGTTTCTCCTGATGTCTAGCCTGACCCTCCTTCCTATAATTTTAATAAAATTAAATAATATTAATAATTATATTAATGATAATAAAAGAATAAGTCCACTCCCTCTTCTGTGTGACAAACCTTCATATATTTGAAAACCACTATCATATTTCCCCTCAGTCATATTTTCTGTAGACTAAACATACCCAGATCTTTCAAGTATTCCTCATAGTGCTTGGTTTCCAGACCCTTCACCATCTTGGTAGCCTTCCTCCTAACTTGCTGCATTTTGTCACTGTCCTTGAACGATAATGCCAGAACTGAATTTCTTTTTTGATCTTGAATCCATTAAATTAGCAAATCCATAAGAAAAACACAGATATAGTAGAGCAGAGCAGGGAACACTCAAAACAAACTAGGATTAGCAGAAGAGGGACCATAATATAGCTTTATTTTCTAATGTAAAGGGATTATAATTGCTAGGTTCCCTAGTATGAGGGGAAGGAGTAGGACAATCACATTTGGGCTGCAAATGCCTGGATGAGATGGCAGAAAGAGATACAGTAAATCCCAATTATTTTCTGCCATCTAGAGACCATCTGGATTTTTACAATCTAGCTGTGGAAGACCTAGGGAAGAAGATTGATTAGCAATTATTTTCCTGGTTTAAAACAGCTTTTGGGGATGTTGTCACTATACAAAAAGCAAAAGACTCTTGAGAGGGAGAGCTTTCCACAGAGCTTCTCTAAGCCAAAAAGAATAATAGAACTCAAGGAGGTGTAAGTGACAAGTGAAGGTGGAAACAGCGTGGGTCAAATTAAACCTAACATCTGGGGATCATTAGTGGTCCTTGAGGGGACTGCACCTAAAGAAAAAAAAAAAATCTTGAAAGATTGCCAAATCTCACAACATTTCAGCATTGCGGCCCAAATCTCACTCGACTTTGGCAGGAACACTAGAATCTCATAAAATTTGGAGCTTTCGTGAGAGTATTACAAACAATAAATTCATGTTGTGGTCCTATGGATGCCATCAGGGGGCAGTTACATATGCCATGCTGCCCATAGGTTCTGCATTGTTAATCCTTGGCTGATGTGGTACTCCTCAAAAGTATTTAATGGTGGTAGTGGTCTGCCTAAAAGCAAAAGTTGGCAACCTCTAGAAAGCTTCAAAAATTATGCACGTGATTTAATGCAAGAGCATATTACTGCACTGTAATTTCCTCTGCACCCAGCCATTCATGCAAACACTGCTTATTATCTGCAAAGCATATACAAATTTTGGAGCAGATTAAATTAATTCCTCCTCCCAAGAAACTTGACCACACCTTGCATTTGTTGGCAGTACTTTTTAAAATATGGGTGTCTAAGTTCCTCATTCTGTATTATAAGGAACTTGGGTAGATATATTTTCTTAGAAGAGTTACAAGGTAAGTTCAGAATCCACACATATGTCCTGTAACCAACATCTGTGAACTGTCAGGAATCAGAACATCTCCTAGGCTATAGAAGTTGAAATCTTCCACAGAAGACAGAGATTGTCTTCACTGTCAGTCAATAAGCCCAGTTAATGAGCTCACGCCACCCCCTTCCTCCTGGTTATGTGCTTTTAAGCTTATTATGTCATCTGAACTCATATTAGTTGCCATTTATCATCAATCTTTGTTGGTGGTCACAAATTCTGAAGCAGTTGCTTCAGATTTGGTTGTCGCTGCATGCCAGTCATGGAGGGGAGGAAGAATGAGAAGGCAGCAGGAACTTGCTAACCAGACATTTTGGTTAAGACTACCATAGGAAGTCAGCCACACCCTTACTCTTTGCAGTCAACAAGTAGTTACTGCTTCCTGCCTGAAATTCAGATGGGAATGGGCAATAGTTTAGCAAGTCTCTTAACGCCTAACTCTGGGGTATACATTCTGATGCTTCCTGGATGCTTGGTGACTGCAGGACTAATGGGAGTTGCAGCCCCAAAAATCCAAAGGTCACCAGATCACCCATCATTAGATCACACTAATGTCCCCTGTGCATCTGTAACATAATGGAAAAATAGAAACATCCAGTCCATATGAATGACAGGAGAGTTCGAGCACAGGATGCGCAGTAGGATTTTCCCCTGGGCAAGGACTGCTCCTCTCCCCCCCTCCCCCAACTGTGGAGCGAGCAAAATTCATCTCTCCGGGTCTCTCGCAGCAAAGACACGGAGCAGTGCTTTCTCCGACCTCCCTCCGTCCGTCTCTCCAAGAGATGACCCCCAAACCAGCGGGTTGTGCTGAAGCTCTCCCCGCATTGCAGAGCCATCGCCCTGAAGGCGCTGCTCCTCCCAACCTCCCCCCTCCCCTTTGCTCGAGAGCCACCTTCTCTGCCCCTGTTTCCCCGGCTTAAGGGAATCCCTCCAGGGGGCTTCAAGGGCCCCTCCCCACCGAGGGTGCTGGCCAGGAAAGCCGCCGCCGGGGCGCTTTTCGCCTCTTCTTCCACTTGCCCTCCTTCGCGGGAACCCGTACTTACTTGCTAGCGGCTGCGTCCGGGATCCCTCTCTGACTCGGCGTTGGCAGTTAAAAGCAGGAAGGAAGTTGGTTAAAAAAATAATAATCATTTACAAAAATCCGACTCGAAGAGGAAACTGCGGCGTTACTATTTCTCCTATCGCGCAGAGTTTATTTGGAGCCTCTCTGTTCTGGGCACACACACACACACAAAATACAATAAAGCATCCTTTCCTCCAGATGATGAGCTGTATGCGTGGCCTCCTTAAGTATCCTCTGTTATGGTCCTGAGAGATTCGTGCATTATTTCCCCTTGCCTATGATGTGTATGCATTCCTTGTGTGTGTAGACCTTGGGAACTGTACAAGCAAGGAAAAGGTGCCTTAGATGATATTCATGTTCGGCTGTGATGTTACTGAGATCAGCAGATGTTCCTAAAGGATGCTGTTCCTGGGGAGAGGGTAGTTATTAGGCTAGAAAAATCACACTTCTCCTTTTCCACCCTCCCCATTAAAAAGGTCAGCTAATGTTTCATTTTTCTGCAGTCTCTTATGTTCTACCCTAACTGTAGTCACACACTTGAATCAGAATCATTAGATATTTGGGGAGGAAAGGAGTAATGAGCTATGTTTTGCTAAATCCTAACCCAATAGAAAATTTATTTTATTTGTATATGTAATTGTATGCCACCTACTCCATGGATTTGCTTTGCAAAATCTAGAGAATCTAGGCTGTATTTCTAGGCTGTTTTTCAACTGTGCCCAAACATGTATGCTTTCATTATGAAGAAAACTTGAGAACAGGAAAATAATTGCCGTAGAAAGCCCTGTGAAATGCATCCTAAGAAAGTAAATCTGCTATTAATTGCAGTGGAAGAGAAACTTATTGTTCTCATTGAGATCAAGCGACATAAGAAACTCCTTATAGAGGGTGAGTTCAACTATTTTCCTTGAAAAAAGAATTGGACATTTGTGATGCTGTACAGCCTAACACTGTGTGTATTGACTCATAAACAAGTCCTATTCATTTTATTGGACCTTATTTAGAAGAATAAACCTATCACATACAAATTACAGCCACAGTAGAATAACTCCATTCCTTAATTGAAACAATCTTAGGATGTTTTTAATTGTATCAGTACAATGTTTCCATCTCAAGCCAATAGCATCCAAAGGCAGCCAAGAAGTGCATGAATTTAAGCTTTGCCACCCACTACATTGAAACAGAAGTCAGGGGACCAGCAGAGGGTAAGAGCAGAGCTGGCCTTAATGGCTGCTTCAGGCTAAAATGGGCATGCCTCTTCCCCTCAGGTTCCTACTCAGCCTCATCTGCCAGCACTCTTCTGTTGTCTCCTTAAAGAGCTGGACACAGCAACCCCAGGCCAGTGGTCTGTCAGAATGTGCATTAACACTAGATTGCTCAGGCAGCAATACTGCACATGCTGTAGCTCCGTGGCCCTGAGTGGTCAGCACAAGGCAGAAACAGTGCAATAACAGGAGGACCAGCCAATGTGGAAATCAGCATTTGTTGCATAGATGAAGATACAGGATGGGGGTGGGGATTCTAAATAGGCTTGTAACTTGACTCCTTTATGACTCCAACCTTTTTCTTTTTTTTAAAGATTTTATTCAGCTTGGGTTATGAAGGCATGGAGCTTAAGAGCTAGAGATGAGGGGCCGGGCCCTGCAGCCAGAATCTTTCCATTCTGCTACAGCACTGTGATTGGAAGATTTTCCCCACTCATTGTTCATGTGTTGAAGAGGAAAGACAGCAAAGCAGGAGGAATCAACCAATTCCTTTATCATGTGCTGCGTATGCCAAACCAAGACAATACCATTTAACAGAGAGCCCAAAAGTCATAACAGAGCCGGGATAGGCATTGCCAATAGGCCCAGCAAATTTCATGCCCATATAATTTTCGGTTGACTCAATGAGGGATGGATAGCATTCAGCAGTGGAGAATGCCCCTTACCAGACATGAGGCCACTTTAAAACAGACATCCTCCTCTTATTAATAATGTATTCAAACAAACATAAGCACAGGGTTATAGTACCTCTGGCTTTCCAGACTCTGTTGAACTACAGTTCACAGTAGAAGCATCTGCAGTGGGCTTTGATTGTGTGGACATGGACTCCATCTTGACACACACACTCACTCCCATAGACACCCCTGATTCATGGCATCCTTTACTATT